>NC_069503.1:930858842-931128292 GCF_027579735.1 Bombina bombina | reverse complement strand
TTTGCATTCCCTTCTTTTTGGGTGTGGATTATTTTCAGCAGGAATTGGCTGTCTTTATTTTATCCCTCCCTCTCTAGTGACTCTTGTGTGGAAAGATCCACATCTTGGGTAGTCATTATCCCATACGTCACTAGCTCATGGACTCTTGCTAATTACATGAAAGAAAACATAATTTATGTAAGAACTTACCTGATAAATTCATTTCTTTCATATTAGCAAGAGTCCATGAGGCCCGCCCTTTTTTTGTGGTGGTTATGATTTTGTATAAAGCACAATTATTCCAATTCCTTATTTTATATGCTTTCGCACTTTTTTATCACCCCACTTCTTGGCTATTCGTTAAACTGAATTGTGGGTGTGGTGAGGGGTGTATTTATAGGCATTTTGAGGTTTGGGAAACTTTGCCCCTCCTGGTAGGAATGTATATCCCATACGTCACTAGCTCATGGACTCTTGCTAATATGAAAGAAATGAATTTATCAGGTAAGTTCTTACATAAATTATGTTTTTCCTGGCATAAGGTTAAGGTTGCCAGAATTGTATCTTTTCTCCAGGATGGACTGGAGAAAGTTCTATCTGTTAGTTCCCTGAAGGGATAGATAATCGTCCCTGTCGGTGTTACTACACAAGAGATTGGCAGAGCTTCCGGATGTGCAGTCCTTTAAGGCACTGACTAGGATCAGATCTGGGGCTCCGTCTTGGAGCCTAAATCTTGTTCTTACTGTTTTGCAGCAAGCTCCGTTTGAGCCTATGTATACAGTTGACATTGAATAATCTTGGAAGGTTCTTTTTTTACTGGCTATTGCCTCTGTGCGTGTGTTTCTGAGATTTCTGCTTTACAATGTGACTCCCCTTATCTTGTTTTCCATGCTGATAAGGCGGTTTTACGTACAAAATTAGGGTTCCTCCCTAAGGTGGTGTCGGGACCGTAACATTAATCAAGAAATTGTTGCTCCTTCCTTGTGTCTTAATCCTTCTTCAGCGAAGGAACGCTTGCTTCATAATCTGCATGTGGTGTGTGCCTTGAAGCTCTAAGGAATTCAGACAATCTTCCACTTTGTCGTCTATACGGGAAAAGGTAAGGGGCAGAAGGCTACTACGACTTACTTATCTTTCTGGTTGAGGAGTGTCATCCGCTTAGCTTATGAGACAGCGGGACGACCTCCTCCTGAGAGGATTACGGCTCGTTCCACTAGAGCAGTGGCTTCCTCCTGGGCTTATAAGAACAAAGCCTCAATGGATCAGATTTGTAAGGCGGCTACCTGGACCTCCTTACACAGTTTTTCTAAATTTTACAAGTTTGCTTCGGCTGAAGCAACTTTCGGGAGAAAAGTTTTGCAGGCTGTGGTGCCTTTTAGAATAGGGTCCGCCTCTTTTTTCTGTTTCCTCCCGCTATTCTTTCAGTGTCCTCTGCAGCTTGGGTATAGATATCTCGACAGTAAGGAATGAAGTTGTGGACTCTCCCTGCCTTATGGAAGGAAAACATAATTTATGCATACCAGATAAATTCCTTTCCTTCCGGAGTCCACGACCCCTCCCGTAAAAAATTTTTAACTCCCTGTATGTAACAGACATAACATCTCCATTTAGTAACACTTATTCCACTGCTATTCATACACATTAACAGAATTTACATCTTCTATCTTCAATAGTACTCCAGAAGGGAGTGAAAGCATACACAGTAATTACGGATAAAATAAATGATAGCATGTTGAACAAGTTAAACATGAACTCCAGAACATTCTATATTATATCTAAAGATGAGCTGGCTATAGTAATGGGGTAAAACTTATATAATTCAGCCACATTTGTTCTATGCAGACTAATAAATATTAGGGAAGCACAGGTCCTTCCAAGTGATCTATCCTATCCCCACCTTCCAAATACTGAACAGTCATTGTAATTTAGAATGTCTTACCACCGTGGGTATGAAGGGTAGATGTTGCAAGTAAAGTGAGACGTTCTTTAAGTCCTTTTCAAAGGCTGCCATATTAAATAGTCCCAAAGCCAGATCTCCACATTGCATCTGTACCAGGTAACAGAGTTGCCCTTTAATATGTTGCCGCAGTTGTCCCTTTACCATTACGAACCAGATTATAGTGGCCAAATAGAAATCGCCTAACCGGTGTGGCCTCAGCGTCTCTTGTCAAACAAAGGTAGACCGGATCCGTTCTTCGCGTATAGGCTCCACACTGTTTCTCATGTGCAGTCGTAACTGCCTTTGTGGTGTTATCCGGCGCAGCGGTCGGCTCAAGTAGGGGAGTGGACACAAAGCATTGCTCCCTGCAGATCTCCTCACTTGTTTTGGCTGCCACTCAGTCTTCCCTATCCGACCTGTGATCCGGCCAAAGATTAGAAGGCACCGTGACGTAGGTCTCGTCTCTGGACCCAAGCTTGGTGGGGTCTGAGTTGTCGTCGAGAGGGCCTCCCCCCATAAGCCCTCCCGGCCAAGCTGGTATCCGGGCTCTCATCTGTCACCCCAGAGCATGTTCAGCGGGTGCCCGAGGCTTCACACTCTGGAGTCGTCATTCAATGAGGATAGCACACAGATCCCTCTCTAGTTCACGGCAGTGTTCCTGTATTAGGTTGTTTATTTGTGTCTCCCATCTTGCTAGGGCCTCCATTTGTACTCGGCGGGTTGGGAGTAGTTACTATAGCAGGGTAGTCCCTTGAGGTGGTACCGGCGTGTTAGTGATGGTTCTCTCGTAGGAGAAAGAAGACAGTTTATATAAGAGTTCTGGCTATCCTATTTTAGGATATAGTAACCCCGGAGTCCGGGGGGGGGGGGTGGTAATGATGCGGCAGCTCCAGACCTACGCTCCAGATCCTTTACAGGAACTTCTTCTGTTTCTGAACTTACTGCGTAGGTGCAGAAGTTTGTGAAGATGGCTTCAGGTCTAGAGAAGAAGTTTGTCACGTAGCTGACTCAACAAACATAGGCATAAACTTCCACTCTTAGAGTATAGCTATTAACAGTAATAGCTGCTTCAGGATAGGAAATATCGAGATTTTCTATAAAAAAAAAACTCCTATAAATAGTATCTGTCTCCCCCCCCCCCCCCCCAATTTATTTTTTGTTGGGCGGCTCCCCTTTTTTATATTAAATTTTCTGGCACATTTATACCCTGATTCTTCTCCTACTTTTCCTTTGTTCCCTTGCCAGAATGACTGGGGGATACGGGAAGTGGGAGGGATATTTAAGTTGTGGACTCTCCCTACCAGGAAGGGAAGAAATTTATTTGGTAAGCATAAATTATGTTTCTCTTGTTAGGTGTATCCAGTCCACGGATCATCCATTATTTGTTGGATATTCTCCTTCCCAACAGGAAGTTGCAAGAGGACACCCACAGCAGAGCTGCTATATAGCTCCTCCCCTTACTGCCATACCCAGTCATTCTCTTGCAAGCTCTCAACATAGCTGGAGGTAGTTAGAGGAAAGTGGTAAAATATAGTTAGTTTTTTCTTCAATCAAAAGTTTGTTTTTAAATGGGACCGGAGTGTACTATTTTATCTCAGGCAGCATTTAGAAGAAGAATCTGCCTGCGTTTTTCTATGATCTTAGCAGAAGTAACTAAGATCCACTGCCGTTCTCACATATGTCTGAGGAGTGAGGTAACTTCAGAGGGAGAATGGCGTGCAGGGTATCCTGCAATAAGGTATGTGCAGTTAAGTTTTTCTAGGGATGGAATTTGCTAGAAAATGCTGCTGATACTGGATTAATGTAAGTTAAAGCCTAAATACAGTGATTTAATAGCGACTAGTATCAGGCTTGCTATCAGAGGTATATACTCTGATTAATGTGCAATATAAAACGTTTGCTGGCATGTTTAATCGTTTTTATATATGCTTTGGTGATAAAACTTATTGGGGCCTAGTTTTTTCCACATGGCTGGCTTTATTTTTGCCTAGAAACAGTTTCCTGAGGCTTTCCACTGTTATAGTATAAAAGTTACAGTTGGTGCAGTTAAAATTACAAACTGTGACATTCAGCTTCCCTCAGCAGTCCCCTGCATGCTATAGGACATCTCTGAAGGGCTCAAAAGGCTTCAAAAGTAGGAGTTGTGGCAGTTGTTATGACTGTTTAAAAAACATATTTTTCGTTTTGTTAATCAGTTTTTTGTATTAAGGGGTTAATCATCCATTTGCAAGTGGGTGCAATGCTCTGCTAACTTGTTACATACACTGTAAAAATTTCGTTAGTTTAACTGCCTTTTTTCACTGTTATTTCAAATTTTGGCAAAATTTGTTTTCTCTTAAAGGCACAGTAAAAAAAAATTATATTGCTTGTTAACTTGATTTAAAGTGTTTTCCAAGCTTGCTAGTCTCATTGCTAGTCTGTATAAACATGTCTGACATAGAGGAAACTCCTTGTTCATTATGTTTAAAAGCCATGGTGGAACCCCATAGGAGAATGTGTACTAAATGTATTGATTTCACTTTAAACAATAAAGATCAGCTGTTATCTTTAAAAGAATTATCACCAGAGGATTCTGACGAGGGGGAAGTTATGCCGACTAACTCTCCCCACGTGTCGGACCCTTTGACTCCCGCTCAAGGGACTCACGCTAAAATGGCGCCAAGTACATCAGACGCCCATAGCGATTACTTTGCAGGACATGGCGGCAATCATGGATAATACCCTGTCAGCGGTATTAGCCAGACTGCCTGAATTCAGAGGAAAGCGCGATAGCTCTGGGGTTAGACGTAATACAGAGCGCGCAGATGTTTTAAGGCCCATGTCTGATACTGCGTCACAATATGCAGAAGCTGAGGAAGAGCTTCAGTCTGTGGGTGACGTCTCTGACTCGGGGAAACCTGATTCAGATATGTCTACTTTTAAATTTAAGCTTGAGAACCTCCGGGTGTTGCTTGGAGAGGTTTTAGCTGCTCTGAATGACTGTGACACAATTGCAGTGCCAGAGAAATTGTGTAGACTGGATAAATACTACGCGGTGCCGGTGTGTACTGACGTTTTTCCAATACCTAAAAGGTTTACAGAAATTATTACTAAGGAGTGGGACAGACCCGGTGTGCCGTTTTCCCCCCCCCTCCTATTTTTAGAAAAATGTTTCCAATAGACGCCACCACACGGGACTTATGGCAGACGGTCCCTAAGGTGGAGGGAGCAGTTTCTACTTTAGCAAAGCGTACCACTATCCCTGTCGAGGACAGTTGTGCTTTTTCAGATCCAATGGATAAAAAATTAGATTACCTTAAGAAAATGTTTATTCAACAAGGTTTTATCCTGCAGCCCCTTGCATGCATTGCTCCTGTCACTGCTGCTGCGGCATTCTGGTTTGAGTCTCTGGAAGAAGCCTTTCAGACAGCTACTCCATTGACTGAAATACTTGACAAGCTTAGAACACTTAAACTAGCTAATTCTTTTTTTTCTGATGCCATTGTTCATTTGACTAAACTAACGGCTAAGAATTCTGGATTCGCCATCCAGGCGCGTAGGGCGCTATGGCTTAAATCATGGTCAGCTGACGTGACTTCAAAGTCTAAATTACTTAACATTCCCTTCAAGGGGCAGACCCTATTCGGGCCTGGTTTGAAGGAAATTATTGCTGACATTACTGGAGGTAAGGGTCATACCCTTCCTCAGGACAGGGCCAAATCAAGGGCCAAACAGTCTAATTTCCGTGCCTTTCTAAACTTCAAGGCAGGTGCAGCATCAACTTCCTCTGCTACAAAACAAGAGGGAACTTTTGCGCAATCCAAGCCGGCCTGGAAATCTAACCAGGCCTGGAGCAAAGGCAAGCAGGCCAGAAAGCCTGCTGCTGCCTCTAAGACAGCATGAAGGAACGGCCCCCTATCCGGCAACGGATCTAGTAGGGGGCAGACTTTCTCTCTTCGCCCAGGCGTGGGCAAGAGATGTTCAGGATCCCTGGGCGTTGGAGATCATATCTCAGGGATATCTTCTGGACTTCAAAGCTTCCCCCCCACAAGGGAGATTTCACCTTTCGAGATTATCTGTAAAGACCTCCTAATAATGGGAGTGATCCATCCAGTTCCACAGATGGAACAAGGACAGGGATTTTATTGAAATCTGTTTGTGGTTCCCAAAAAAGAGGGAAACTTCAGACCAAATTTGGATCTAAAGATCTTAAACAAATTCCTCAAAGTTCCATCGTTCAAAATGGAAACTATTCGGACAATCCTACCTATGATCCAGGAGGGTCAGTACATGACCACAGTGGATTTGAAGGATGCTTACCTTCACATACCGATTCACAAAGATCATCATCGGTTCCTAAGGTTTGCCTTTCTAGACAGGCATTACCAGTTTGTGGCTCTTCCCTTCGGGTTAGCTACAGCCCCAAGAATTTTTACAAAGGTTCTGGGGTCTCTTCTGGCGGTCCTAAGACCATGGGGCATAGCAGTGGCCCCTTATCTAGACGACATCCTGATACAGGCGTCAAACTTCCAAATTGCCAAATCTCATACGGACATAGTGTTGGCATTTCTGAGGTCGAATGGGTGGAAAGTGAAAGAGGGAAAGAGTTCTCTATCACCCCTCACAAGGGTTTCCTTCCTAGGAACTCTGATAGATTCTGTAGAAATTAAAATTTACCTGACGGAGTCCAGGTTATCAAAGCTTCTAAATTCCTGCCGTGTTCTTCACTACATTCCGCCCCCTTCGGTGGCTCAGTGCATGGAAGTGATCGGCTTAATGGTAGCGGCGATGGACATAGTGCCATTTGCGCGCCTACATCTCAGACCGCTGCAATTATGCATGCTCAGTCAGTGGAATGGGGATTACACAAATTTGTCCCCTCTGCTAAATCTGGATCAAGAGACCAGAGATTCTCTTCTCTGGTGGCTATCTCGGGTCCATCTGTCCAAAGGTATGACCTTTCGCAGGCCAGATTGGAAAATTGTAACAACAGATGCCAGCCTTCTAGGTTGGGGTGCAGTCTGGAATTCCCTGAAGGCTCAGGGATCGTGGACTCAGGAGGAGAAACTCCTCCCAATAAATATTCTGGAGTTAAGAGCAATATTCATTGCTCTTCTAGCTTGGCCTCAGTTAGCAACCCTGAGGTTCATCAGATTTCAGTCGGACAACATCACGACTGTGGCTTACATCAACCATCAAGGGGGGACCAGGAGCTCCCTAGCGATGTTAGAAGTCTCCAAGATAATTCGCTGGGCAGAGACTCACTCTTGCCATCTATCAGCGATCCATATCCCAGGTGTAGAGAACTGGGAGGCGGATTTTCTAAGTCGTCAGACTTTTCATCCGGGGGGACTGGGAACTCCATCCGGAGGTGTTTGCTCAATTGGTTCATCGTTGGGGCACACCAGAATTGGATCTCATGGTGTCTCGCCAGAACGCCAAGCTTCCTTGTTACGGATCCAGGTCCAGGGACCCAGAAGCAACGCTGATAGATGCTCTAGCAGCACCGTGGTTCTTCAACCTGGCTTATGTGTTTCCACCGTTTCCTCTGCTCCCTCGACTGATTGCCAAAATCAAACAGGAGAGAGCTTCGGTGATCTTGATCGCGCCTGCGTGGCCACGCAGGACCTGGTATGCAGACCTGGTGGACATGTCATCCTTTCCACCTTGGCCTCTGCCTCTGAGACAAGACCTACTACAAGGTCCTTTCAATCATCCAAATCTAATTTCTCTGAGACTGACTGCCTGGAGATTGAACGCTTGATTTTATCAAGGCGTGGTTTCTCCGAGTCAGTCATTGATACCTTAATACAGGCACGAAAGCCTGTAACCAGGAAAATCTACCATAAGATATGGCGCAAATATCTTCATTAGTGTGAATCCAAGAATTACTCATGGAGTAAGGTTAGGATTCCTAGGATATTGTCCTTTCTCCAAGGGGGTTTGGATAAAGGATTATCAGCTAGTTCTTTAAAGGGACAGATTTCTGCTCTGTCTATCCTTTTGCACAAGCGTCTGGCAGAGGTTCCAGACGTCCAGGCATTTTGTCAGGCTTTGGTTAGAATTAAGCCTGTGTTTAAACAGGTTGCTCCTCCATGGAGCTTAAACTTGGTTCTTAAGGTTCTTCAAGGAGTTCCGTTTGAACCCCTTCATTCCATTGATATCAAACTTTTATCTTGGAAAGTTCTGTTTTTGATGGCTATTTCCTCGGCTCGTAGAGTCTCTGAGTTATCAGCTTTACAATGTGATTCTCCTTATCTGATTTTCCATACAGATAAAGTAGTTCTGCGTACAAAACCTGGGTTTTTACCTAAGGTAGTTTCCAACAAGAATATCAATCAAGAGATTGTTGTTCCATCATTGTGTCCTAATCCTTCTTCAAAGAAGGAACGTCTTTTACATAATTTGGACGTAGTCCGTGCTTTAAAGTTTTACTTACAAGCGACTAAAGATTTTCGTCAAACAACTTCCCTGTTTGTTGTTAACTCTGGACAGAGGAGAGGTCAAAAGGCTTCAGCAACCTCTCTTTCTTTTTGGCTTCGGAGCGTAATATGCTTAGCCTATGAGACTGCTGGACAGCAGCCCCCTGAAAGGATTACAACTCATTTTACTAGAGCTGTGGCTTCCACCTGGGCCTTTAAAAATGAGGCTTCTGTTGAACAGATTTGCAATGCGGCGACTTGGTCTTCGCTTCATACCTTTTCAAAATTTTAAAATTTGATACTTTTGCTTCTTCGGAGGCTATTTTTGGGAGAAAGGTTCTACAGGCAGTGGTCCCTACCGTTTAAGTTCCTGCCTTGTCCCTCCCTTCATCCGTGTACTTTAGCTTTGGTATTGGTATCCCACAAGTAATGGATGATCCGTGGACTGGATACACCTAACAAGAGAAAACATAATTTATGCTTACCTGATAAATTTATTTCTCTTGTGGTGTATCCAGTCCACGGCCCGCCCTGTCCTTTTAAGGCAGGTCTAAATTTTAAACTACAGTCACCACTGCACCCTATGGTTTCTCCTTTCTCGGCTAGTTTCGGTCGAATGACTGGGTATGGCAGTTAGGGGAGGAGCTATATAGCAGCTCTGCTGTGGGTGATCCTCTTGCAACTTCCTGTTGGGAAGGAGAATATCCCACAAGTAATGGATGATCCGTGGACTGGATACACCACAAGCGAAATAAATTTATCAGGTAAGCATAAATTATGTTTTTTACTTCAAGCATTCTTCAGCTCACTAGAATAAGTGCTTTGTTTTGGTCTCTAGTAGGAGATTGGGTTTTGCTCTTGCTATGTTGGGTCTAGGAACAGCATAATAACTTTGAAGTCTTCTCTAATTTGAATGAGTGATAAGAGTAGATGCCTCCTGTTATTTCTTTTCTGCATAATCGTGATTTAATTACACAAATTTAATCATCTAAAGTTGTCACCATGTAAACTGATGTGTTTTTTGTTTTTGTTTTTTTAATTGATCCTATTTGGTTGTGTCTTCTTTCTCTCCTCCAGCATATCTTCTATTAGGTGGAAGTATGTTCACACATCTGTGCCATTCAGATTAATTTCTCTTTTAGTAATACTGGCCTAATGCCTTTTAATTCAAGGATTACACTACTTCTACTGATTCCCATAGGGGTGTAGCTACTTCCTTTTCGTTTAAGGACTTTAACCTCACATTTTGTGAAAATAATTAAGTGTCATATATACATAAGTCCGATATCATTCTAGATATCACTCTAGAAGACAGCTTAAGATGGAATGCTAACCCTGGACTTTTAGAATAAATCTGAATACAGTATAAAAAGCTTGTAGGTGTTAAAGCAATGAAGATTGAGCACTGACTTGAAGGTGGAGGGCTGCAGTGTTGCCTAGAGTCACTGAGAAAAATTGCAGGCAATGTGTAGGTATGTATTGCTATCTTTTTCTTTTCAACTAATCATTTGTCTCTGCTTGGTATAATGCTTGGGTGTTCACTACAACTCCTTACTAGTATAATTCTAGTAGATTCAGTTTGGTCTGAATCCACCTGGGTCCCTAAACAGCCACACAATGCAGGCTCACAATCAAACAACTGTGTTTGATTGTGAGCCTGCATTGTGTGGCTGTTTAGGGACCCAGGTTTATTGGAAGAAACCTTGACAAGGTACCTGGGCTCTTCCCATTTGGCCAGATGCGCTGATCTTTTGACCTGACCCACATTTACTTGCTTTATATAATGTTACCGGAGCTGGAAGTTACTACACATTAAAGAGAGCACGAGGAGTCTGAGAAGGTATATACTATCAGAAAATCCTAAGACTCTGAAGATTGCACATTGAGAGACCCACAGTCATCCTATCCATTCTACCGGAGGAGCCTAGTCTACCTATGAAATTGCTACATTCTTACCTCATAGGATTGAGGTCTTTGGAAGTAAGTGTACATCCATAAGGGGATTACCTGATGAAGATTTATCTATCCATTTTGTTTGCACTGGATCATCTAATTTGAGACTGTGTATTGGGCTCAGGCCTATTCCATATATTCACCTACATACACATATACATACATATATATATATATATATATATATATATATATATATATATATATATATATATATATATATATATATATATATGCGGTTAACAGAAAGGAGAACTGCACCCCTGAGATAGAACAAAAGCTAGAATAACTTCCATGCCTGTTCATTTATATTGCAACTCAGGGTGCTCGTTCTTTTAGCACACTATGCCCCTTCACAGAGAAAAAATATCCTGTAGCATATCAGTCTGATCCTGCCCAATGACAGTCCAGCGCCGAAATACCAGGCAATTCTTCTCTGAACAAGGGAAGCAACAACCCCAGACGATCGTTTCGGCCTTCTATGGGCCTCGTCAGTGAGGTGCAGTTGTATCTCTCTAAGAGCATGTGTGCACGGGGTCCACGTCTGGATTACCCATTACTCTTAGGGAGACCTAAGGGTAATTTACATATGCGGTTAACAGAAAGGAGAACTGCACCCCTGAGATAGAACAAAAGCTAGAATAACTTCCATGCCTGTTCATTTATATTGCAACTCAGGGTGCTCGTTCTTTTAGCACACTATGCCCCTTCACAGAGAAAAAATATCCTGTAGCATATCAGTCTGATCCTGCCCAATGACAGTCCAGCGCCGAAATACCAGGCAATTCTTCTCTGAACAAGGGAAGCAACAACCCCAGACGATCGTTTCGGCCTTCTATGGGCCTCGTCAGTGAGGTGCAGTTGTATCTCTCTAAGGGCATGTGTGCACGGGGTCCACGTCTGGATTACCCATTACTCTTAGGGAGACCTAAGGGTAATTTACATATGCGGTTAACAGAAAGGAGAACTGCACCCCTGAGATAGAACAAAAGCTAGAATAACTTCCATGCCTGTTCATTTATATTGCAACTCAGGGTGCTCGTTCTTTTAGCACACTATGCCCCTTCACAGAGAAAAAATATCCTGTAGCATATCAGTCTGATCCTGCCCAATGACAGTCCAGCGCCGAAATACCAGGCAATTCTTCTCTGAACAAGGGAAGCAACAACCCCAGACGATCGTTTCGGCCTTCTATGGGCCTCGTCAGTGAGGTGCAGTTGTATCTCTCTAAGGGCATGTGTGCACGGGGTCCACGTCTGGATTACCCATTACTCTTAGGGAGACCTAAGGGTAATTTACATATGCGGTTAACAGAAAGGAGAACTGCACCCCTGAGATAGAACAAAAGCTAGAATAACTTCCATGCCTGTTCATTTATATTGCAACTCAGGGTGCTCGTTCTTTTAGCACACTATGCCCCTTCACAGAGAAAAAATATCCTGTAGCATATCAGTCTGATCCTGCCCAATGACAGTCCAGCGCCGAAATACCAGGCAATTCTTCTCTGAACAAGGGAAGCAACAACCCCAGACGATCGTTTCGGCCTTCTATGGGCCTCGTCAGTGAGGTGCAGTTGTATCTCTCTAAGGGCATGTGTGCACGGGGTCCACGTCTGGATTACCCATTACTCTTAGGGAGACCTAAGGGTAATTTACATATGCGGTTAACAGAAAGGAGAACTGCACCCCTGAGATAGAACAAAAGCTAGAATAACTTCCATGCCTGTTCATTTATATTGCAACTCAGGGTGCTCGTTCTTTTAGCACACTATGCCCCTTCACAGAGAAAAAATATCCTGTAGCATATCAGTCTGATCCTGCCCAATGACAGTCCAGCGCCGAAATACCAGGCAATTCTTCTCTGAACAAGGGAAGCAACAACCCCAGACGATCGTTTCGGCCTTCTATGGGCCTCGTCAGTGAGGTGCAGTTGTATCTCTCTAAGGTGCATGTGTGCACGGGGTCCACGTCTGGATTACCCATTACTCTTAGGGAGACCTAAGGGTAATTTACATATGCGGTTAACAGAAAGGAGAACTGCACCCCTGAGATAGAACAAAAGCTAGAATAACTTCCATGCCTGTTCATTTATATTGCAACTCAGGGTGCTCGTTCTTTTAGCACACTATGCCCCTTCACAGAGAAAAAATATCCTGTAGCATATCAGTCTGATCCTGCCCAATGACAGTCCAGCGCCGAAATACCAGGCAATTCTTCTCTGAACAAGGGAAGCAACAACCCCAGACGATCGTTTCGGCCTTCTATGGGCCTCGTCAGTGAGGTGCAGTTGTATCTCTCTAAGGGCATGTGTGCACGGGGTCCACGTCTGGATTACCCATTACTCTTAGGGAGACCTAAGGGTAATTTACATATGCGGTTAACAGAAAGGAGAACTGCACCCCTGAGATAGAACAAAAGCTAGAATAACTTCCATGCCTGTTCATTTATATTGCAACTCAGGGTGCTCGTTCTTTTAGCACACTATGCCCCTTCACAGAGAAAAAATATCCTGTAGCATATCAGTCTGATCCTGCCCAATGACAGTCCAGCGCCGAAATACCAGGCAATTCTTCTCTGAACAAGGGAAGCAACAACCCCAGACGATCGTTTCGGCCTTCTATGGGCCTCGTCAGTGAGGTGCAGTTGTATCTCTCTAAGGTGCATGTGTGCACGGGGTCCACGTCTGGATTACCCATTACTCTTAGGGAGACCTAAGGGTAATTTACATACAACATTTTTTTTTTTTTTTACATTACTTGTATTAGTCCTTTTTATTTATATTTTTTTTTTACATCTATAGCCTTTTCACTTATTACAGTGTTTAGGTATTTTATTCTGATTTTATGGGTTTAGGTTTATTCCCTTATATATACATAGTTTAATTACTACTGTGTTCACTAGCTTTCTTTCTGCGCCATCCTTCTTCTTCTGTTTTTATTTCTCTCTAGAGGGGTGATAGGTCTCATCTGCATTCTAGGAATTGGCTGCAGGATACTTTTAGCTAGATTATTGTATAGAGGTGCCGGATATATTTTTTTGGCCTATTATTATCTTGATAGTAGCGCCTAGGAGTGATCTAGTGGAATTTTTTCACTAGCTTATTTTTCTTCTGTTTATATATATATATATATATATATATATATATATATATATATATATATATATATATATATATATATATATATATATATATATATATATATATATATATATATAAAAACAGGGTACTTATCCCCAGTATCCTTACATATTACCAAGCCTAAAAAACAAACTACCCTTATATATATTAAAACCCTTCCTTCATAGGATGGATATTACTGAACTCACTAACCGTGTTGGGGCTTTATCCCAAAACATGGATTTGATGCTTCAGGGACTTGGGGATTTACAAACAGAAAACCAGGAGCTAAGAAAATATATACGAGAACAAGCAGTCACCAAGGCTCCTATTGTCGACCTAACAACCCCTGAACCCCAAGTCTGCCCCCCAGAGAAGTTCGCTGGGGAGAGGTCACAATTCAGAGACTTTAAGAATTCCTGTACCCTTTATTTTTCTCTCAAACCCCGCACATACCCAACAGAGAAATCTAAGGTTCTAACAGTAATCTCATATTTTAGAGGTGAAGCAAAAAATTAGGCCAATGCCTATTATGAAAATAATGACCCCATCTTAAACTCGTTAGATTCATTCTTCACCGCCATGTCATTATTGTATGAAGATCACGATAAGCAAAACACTGCAGAGACTGCTTTAAGAAATCTAAAGCAAGGACGTAGAGCAGTGGAGGATTACATCTCTGAATTCAAAAGATGGGCCCCAGATACCCTCTGGAATGCACTAGCACTTAGATACCAATTTCGTATTGGACTCTGACTCCCTGAAGGATGAGCTTGCTCGAACGAAATTCCTGAAAATCTTGAGGATCTGATGACCCTAGCGATCTCCATAGACCGCCGTCTTAGGGAGAGGAAGAATGAAAGAGGGGTGGCTGATCATACCTACAAGAGGTATTTTGCAACTGCTGCCCCTTCTCTCGCAAAATCCCATGAAGAACCAATGGACATTGCTTTTTTAAGAGGGCCACTGAAACCAGAAGAGAAGCTACGGCGCAAGCTGAATAACCTATGCCTTTATTGCGCTGCCAAGGATCATGGCGTAAAGGAGTGTCCCAGTCTCAATAAAACTAAGAAGGGTAAGAACACGAACTATATTCATAAATCTCTACCCTCAATCCATACGTCCTCACATTTTACTTTCTCACTCTTTCCTTACGTGGCCGAGTTTCCACCCAGGTCGTGATTGACTCAGGAGCTACAAACAATTTAATCAATTCCACTTTTGTTTTCACTCATAAGATACCTATAATAAAGAAACACATTCCACTTGCTGTACAAGTTGTGGATGGTTCTTTGATCAATTCTGGTCCAATCACACACCACACAACACCATTAACCATATCTTTTCCTTCAGGACACACTGAGACCTCCATGTTGGAAATCATAGACTCACCTTTATTTCCAATTATTATGGGGTTAGAATGGTTAAAGAAACATCAATCCACTATCCATTGGCTGAATAGTTCTATCTTTTTCAACTCGCCCTATTCTACAAACTGCAATACAACTCAGACTGTGCTACACCTAGACACACACCAGGTGCCATAACATATACCGACAATATACTCTGACTTCTCCAACGTTTTTGACAAAACACAGGCACAAGTCTTACCACCTCATAGACCATTTGATTGTCCCATTGATTTGATACCAGGTTTAAAGATACCTTTTGGTCACATCTACCCCTTGTCAGAGCCTGAGCTTATTCACCTCAAGGAATACTTGGATGAAAACCTAAAAAAATGTTTCATCCGCCCATCCACGTCACCTGCCGGTGCGGGAATATTCTTTGTGAGGAATAAGGATAACAGCCTCAGACCGATCATTGATTACAGGCAGTTAAACAAATGCACTATAAAAAAACAGATATCCCCTTATCCCTGAGCTAATAGAACACCTTCAGGGTGCCAAGATTTATACAAAGCTTGATCTAAGGGGAGCGTACAATCTTATAAGAATTAGGAAGGGGGATGAGTGTCTCACGGCGTTTCGCACTCGTTACGGCCTGTATGAATACACCGTGATGCCATTCGGGTTATGCAATGCCCCGGCAACCTTCCAATATTTCATTAATGACCTTTTTAGAGACTTCCTAGACACATGTATGGTTATCTATTTGGATGACATCCTCATATACTCAGACACTATTGAGAACCACATAACACATGTAAGAACCATCCTTACATGTCTGACAGAATCATTCATATGCTAAGGCCGAGAAATGCATTTTCCATACGGATTCCATCTCCTTTCTTGGTTACAACCTATCACCTTCTGGAATTCAGATGGAGACCAATAAGGTTGATGCCATAACGAACTGGCCTACACCCACTTCTAAGAAAGACATACAGAGATTTTTAGGCTTCTCAAACTTTTATAGGAAGTTTATTCAGAATTTCTCCAGCATAGTCAAACCCCTAACTTCTTTGACTAGGAAATCTCTGAAGTTCCACTGGACCCCAGAAGCCAACCAGTCTTTTAATTTTCTTAAGGAACGTTTCATAACCGCTCCTATCTTACAATTTCCTGACCCCACAAAACAGTATTTCCTTGAGGTTGATGCATCTAACTATGCACTTGGTGCTGTTCTTTCTCAAAAATTTTCAGATGAACAACCCCTACATGCTATAGCATTTTTCTCCATGACAATGAATTCAGCCGAATTAAACTATCCGGTCGGTGAAAAGGAACTCCTGGCCATAAAGGCAGCTTTGGAATTCTGGAGGCACCTCCTCGAAGGTGCTAGGCATCCAATAATAATTTATACAGACCATCGAAACTTACAGTTCCTTAGAACCAACAAATCCCTTTCCGCACCACATGTGAGGTGGAGTCTTTTCTTCACTAGGTTTGATTTTTTGATCACCTACCGCCCAGCTTCTAAAAATGCCAAGGCAGATGTCCTGCCTAGATGTGGTCCCAAAAATGAATCTAGTTCCGTATCTGATACTATTATACCTTCACATAGTCATTGATCTCACCACGGATAGTACTACTCTGTTCAGAAAACATAAATCGGAGGATTCTACAACAAACTTAAGCTTAAATCTTACCAGACACCCAAATGGTCTAGTTTACTTGGGTCATAGACTCTACGTCCCAACTACTCTCAGGGATCAGATACTCCGCGGCGCCCACAATTCACCGCTATCTGGTCATCCAGGAGTTCGCAAGATGATACAGCTCTTACAAAGAGATTTTTGGTGGCCAAAATTGGCACAATCTGTCAAAGAATACATACAGTCCTGCGCTATTTGCGCCACTTGTAAACCTTCACATAAACTCCCTTATGGTTACTTACTCTCTTTTCTCGTCGCTGACCGACCTTGTCGATTTCATTGCCATGGACTTTATAGTCGAATTATCTCCTTCTCTCAGTTACAACACTATATTTGTTATAGTCAATCTATTCTCAAAGACGGCACATTTTGTGCCCTGCCATGGTATACCCAACGCTTTGGAAACTGCTCAATTATTCTTGAAGCACATTGTACGAATCCATGGTCTTCCAGATTCCATCACTACCGACAGAGGTTCACAGTTTACCTCCAGGTTTTGGACTCAACTCTGCAAGACTCTTCGTATCGATAGACATCTAACCTCAGCATATCATCCTCAATCCAATGGACAAACGGAGAGGACTAACCAAACCCTGGAAAGTATCTCCGTTGTTACTGCACCTACCAACAAAACGACTGGTCAACCCTACTACCTACAGCAGAATTCTCCTACAATAACACCGTTAATGCCTCAACCAAGTTAACACCATTCTATATCAATTATGGGTTCCATCCCTCCTATCACCTTCTAAAAAGAGACGAATCAAACTCACCTCTAGTAAACGACACTATTAACACAGTCACTCAAGCCTTTCCTATAATCCAAGAAACATTAAACACAGCACAGTCTTACCAAAATTGTACTACGATCGCAAGAGATCAAAGCCTCCTGACTATAAAGTCGGTGACCTCGTTTGGCTTTCTTCTAAGCATTTTAGATTACAAATTCCAAGTAGGAAACTTGCAAGTTTGTTCATTGGACCGTTCAAGATCAAATAAGTCATCAATTTAAATGCTGTCTCCTTGGAACTTCCATCCACATACCGTATACATTCTAACTTCTATGTTTCTCTGCTTAAACCATACCACTCCATCAGACCCACAACTCTAACTACTCCGGGTCCAATACCTCTGGACGACGACCTTAGTTTTGAGATTGCGGACATCCTCGATTCCAGGTATCACCATCAGACCCTGCAATACTTTGTCCGCTGGAAAGGCTATGGTCCTGAAGAGGACTCCTGGGAGCCGTTCACCAATTTATCTGCTCCCAGACTTGTCTCCTTGTTCCACTGTCGTCACCCGGATAGACCTACACCCTGACTTCTTTGGGGAGGTCTTGAGGGGGTATACTGTCAGTAATTATATACACTATTCATATGGATGTTACTATCCCTTTAAATTCCGGTTATGTGTTCACTATTCCCTATTTAAGGATCTTTCCCCCTCTGAACACTGCTTGGTAATTTGATCACATAGGACTAATCCTGAGCCTACAAGATCAAGATATCCATGGATCGTATATTGAATATAATTTAGGGTTAGTGATTTTATATGATAGATCATTATAGATGTAGACTATATATTAAATTCTATCAAATGTTCTGGATCTGAAAATTTTGAATCATTTTGTAAGAGTGACAACTTTCAAAATGGTGACTATAAGGACTATTCTGCCTTTTGTTCAGCAAGGTCATTATATGTCCACAATAGACTTACAGGATGCATATCTTCATATTCCGATTCATCCAGATCACTTGGTTTTCTGAGATTCTATTTTCTAGACAAGCATTACCAAATTGTTGCTCTTCCATTTGGTCTAGCGACAGCTCCAAGAATTTTTTCAAAGGTTCTCGGTGCCCCTACTCTCTGTAATCAGAGAACAGGGTATTGCAGTGTTTCCTTATTTGGACGATATCTTAGCACTAGCTCAGTCTTTACATTCTGCCGAATCTCACACGATTCAACTAGTGTTGTTTCTTCAGACATGGTTGGAGGATCAATTTACCAAAAAATTCCTTGATTCCTCAGACAAGGGTCACCTTTTTAGTTTTCCAGATAGATTGTGTCCATGACTCTGTCTCTAAAAGAAAAGAGACGAATAAAATTGGTTTCAGTTTGTCGGAACCTTCAGTCTCAATCATTCCCTTCAGTGGCTATGTGCATGGAAGTTTTAGGTCTCATGACTGCAGCATCGGACGCAATCCCCTTTGGTTTTCATATGAGACCTCTCCAGCTTTGGATGCTGAAACAGTGGTGCAGGGATTATACAAAGATATCACAGTTAATATCCTTAAATCCCAATGTTCTACTCTCTCTGACTTGGAGGTTAGACCACCATTGTATAGTTCAAGGGGCCTCTTTTGTTTGTCCAACCTGGACTGTAATCACAACAGATGCAAGTCTTTCAGGTTGGGAAGCTGTCTGGGGATCTCTGACAGCACAAGGGGTTTGGAAACCTCAAGAGGCGAGGTTAATAATAAATATTTTAGAACTCTGTGCTATTTTCAGGGCTCTTCATGTTTGGCCTCTGTTGAAGAGAGAACCATTCATTTGTTTTCAGACAGACAATATCACAACTGTGGCATATGTCAATCATCAGGGTGGGACTCGGATACTTTCTTGGACGGAATCCAGCTCTTGTCTAATTTCTGTGGTACATATCCCAGGTGTTGACAATTGGGAAGCGGATTATCTCAGCCATCCGACTTTACATTCGGGGGAGTGATCTCTCCATCCAGATGTGTTTTTTCAGATTGTATAGATGTGGGGTCCTCCAGAAATAGATCTGATGGCTTCCCATCTAAACAAGAAACTTCCCAGGTACTTGTCCAGGGATCCTCAAGCGGAGATGGATGTGTTAGCAGTTCCTTGGTTTTACCAACCTGCTTATCATCCCGACTCTAGTTTTTCTTCCAAGAGTAATCTCCAAGATCATCATGGAACAATCGTTTGTGTTTCTGGTAGCACCAGCATGGCATCACAGGTTCTGGTATGCAGATCTTGTCTGGATGTCCAGTTGCCAACCTTGGCCTTCTGTCTCAAGGACCGTTTTTCCATCAGGATCTCAAATCGTTAAATTTGAAGGTATGGAAATTGAACTCTTAGTGCTTAGTCATGGAGGTTTCTCTAACTCTGTGATTAATACTATGTTACAGGCTCATAAATCTGTTTCTAGGAAGATTTATTATCGAGTTTGGAAGTCTTATATTTTATGGTGTTCTTCTCATAAATTCTCCTGGCATTCTTTTAGAATTCCTAGAATTTTACAGTTCCTTCAGGATGGTTTGGATAAAGGTTTGTCTGCAAGTTCCTTGAAGGGACAAATTTCTGCTCTTTCTGTTTTATTTCACAGAAAGATTGCTAAGCTTCCTGATATTCACTGTTTTGTGCAGACTTTGGTCCGTGGCAAGCCTGTCATTAAATTAATCTCTCCTCTTTGGAGTCTTAATTTAGTTTTGAAGGCTTTACAGGCTCCTTCTTTTGAGCCTAATGCATTCTTTGGATATTAAACTACTTTCTTGGAAAGTGTTGTTTCTTTTGGCTATCTCTTCAGCTAGAAGATTTTCTGAATTATCTGCTCTTTCTTGTGAGTCTCCTTTTTTGATTTTCCATCAGGATAAGGCAGTTTTGCGGACCTTAATTTAAATTTTTACCTAAAGTTGTGAATTCTAACAACATTAATAGGGAAATTGTTGTTCCCTCTTTGTGTCCTAATCCTAAAAAATCTTTAGAGAGATCCTTACATTCTCTGGATGTTGTAAGAGCTTTGAAATATTATGTTGAAGCTACTAAAGATTTCAGGAGGACTTCTAGTCTATTTGTTGTCTTTTCTCGTCCTAGGAAAGGTCAGAAAGCTTCTGCCATTTTCTGGGCATCCTGGTTAAAGCTTTTGATTCATCAGGCTTATTTGCAGTCGGGTCAGGCCCCGCCTCAGAGAATCACAGCTCATTCTACTAGATGAGTTTCCACTTCGTGGGCTTTTAAGAATGAAGCTTCGGTTGATCAGATTTGCAAAGCAGCAACTTGGTCTTCTTTGCATACATTTACTAAATTCTACCGTTTGGATGTATTTGCCTTTTCGGAAGCAGTTTTTAGTAGAAAGGTTCTTCAGGCAGCAGTTTCAGTTTTATTCCTCTGCTTATGGTTTAAGTTTTTCTTTTCAATTATGAGAAAAACGTATTTTTTTTGGATGCAGATTTCATTTTTTCAGCGGAAAATGGCGGTTTTTATTTTTATCCCTCCCTCTCTAGTGAATCTTCTGTGGAGTTCCACATCTTGGGTATTAATAGCCCATACGTCACTAGCTCATGGACTCTTGCCAATTACATGAAAGAAAACATAATTTATGTAAGCACTTACCTGATAATTTCATTTCTTTCATATTGGCAAGAGTCCATTAGACCCACCTTTTTTATGGTGGTTATGTTTTTTTGTATAAAGCACAATTATATTTCCAGTTCCTTTTTTTATGCTTTTTACTCCTTTTTCTATCACCCCACTACTTGGCTATTCGTTAAACTGAATTGTGGGTGTGGTGAGGGGTGTATTTATAGGCATTTTGAGGTTTGGGAAACTTTGCCCCTCTTGGTAGGACTGTATATCCCATACGTCACTAGCTCATGGACTCTTGCCAATATGAAAGAAATTAATTTATCAGGTAAGTTACATAAATTGTTTTTTCACAACTTCTTAGAGAGAGGTCACCCTCAGGATGATCTCTTCCATTAATTGGGAGAAAAAGTAGATTGCTAAGAGGAGCAAGTTTTTTGGGCTAGCACTTCACTTGGACAGGTACAATTTTTTTCTTTACTTCCATGTTAATGTCATCCGATATTGTTGCAAACGTTGGTGTATTTTATTAAACAGCAGTCCATCTGGCATTTTTAGGGGGTCTCACTACATAACAATTCTTATTGGTTTTGCTGCAAAATGTAAATTCTAATTATTTTTTTTGCAAATCCATGTAATTTCCTATAACCTACCTTTTAAATAAAAACTTTAATTGCTTTTTTTTCACTGTAGATTTCATCTCTAGTGACACTCCAGCTATTGACTCAAGTGGGCCATGATGACCAGCTTGATGGACCAAAGTATAAGTGCACTGTTTCATTGGATTTTATCAGAGCTGTGGCACGGTAAGTGTTTTCTGTTTACAAAATAATACAATTAGATGTGTTTCGTGGATGAAAATCGATTTATTATCGTATTATTTGAATAGACCGATGGTGTCTGACATTTACATCTGGCAATAGGCCACATCCCCCATCAAGAAATAGATATACAAGTTGGCAGATTTATCAGGCCTCTGGACTTCTGTATGTTAATAAATTCTAAATTACTCTATAATAATTACTGAATTTGAGTTGCAGAAAGCCCCTTTGATGGCTAAAAGGCTCCCCAATAACTGAGGATACAGCTGTATCATTTTAGGAAATTATGAATGATTTTTCTGTATGTATGATGATGATCCAAAATATTTGAAGCCAGAACTAGACTTTTAAGAGCTATGGCTCATAGGATTTGCCAAACCCTGTTTTATTGTTTGACATTTTGTATTGAATAGCATTGATCAGTCTAGAAAGAGTTTTTTTTTTTCCAAATTTATTTTATGTATTAAATGTATTAAATAAAGATGCAAGATCTCACTATCAGAGATAACGGACTCTTATTTTTCTTTTATGTACAGAACTGTGAACTTCGATATTATTAGGTACTTGTATGATTTCCTGTGAAGACACCACTGCAGTAACAGCCATATAAGGCTTACTTTTCATATGAAGCTTCCTGTATTGCCTTTGTAGGAAGTAAATGATCCACCAATGAAGAGCACTTGAAACTGTTACATATGTTGTACTATGTGATATTCACATATGGATGCAATAAAGGTTTACTTGATATATTTCTTTTATTTTGCATATTTTTTTTATTAGTATAATCCATGCTTCAACTGCCACATTAGTCTGGAGCAACACATTAAGAGAATAGAGAAGTCAGGTGGCTTGTTGTGTTCTGAAATATCCATAGTGTTCATAAAGTTTAGAACTTTAATTTCCAAAATGAAGATCCGTATGAAAATGTCATGTTTTCAATCTGAAACATCTACCCAGAAACAGATGGGTAATATTATGTGGATTTGTTTTGCTATTCAGAACCTGAATCAAAATGTGTTTTATATGATAGCTTGCATAATTAAAATTTCCCACATAAACCATCCTCTTTACCACATCTTAAATCTTCTGTTGTTTATTTATAACTCATCATATCCTCTACCCATCAATTTCAAGATCAACTTGCACGTTTCATAGCAGGTATATCCGCAAGTATCCTCTGCAGTATATTTACTTGCACTGGATGGGCTCTCTATTGGATCAGCATTCTGTGAGGGAGAAAGGCCCCAGCAAGCTAGTAAGATACAGTGGAGGGGTGCTGCAGTCTAGGTAAGAGACTCACACTAAACACAGCCCAGGACTATCCCTAGTACTCTACTTTTATAGGTACTACATAGTTGGGAGTTCACAGCCTTTACACGTTGAGCTTTACTTATGTGTTTAACACCAGAAATTCCAGACTTAAAATCCCTCCTCATTTTATTCCCATAATACCCCTGAGCATCTCTCACTATGTTTTCCTCTCAAAACAGAAAAGTATCACTGACTCTTTAGGAAAACCGCTAAACGCCTTATACAGTTAGAGGTTTAGCTCATTTTGGATGCGGTTAGGATGGGAAACAGAAGGGGATTCAAAGATGGACATTTATACACTTTTGTTGATAAAGTGTGTTTTTTGTGTATTGTTCCCGAGGTAAGCTCTGCCTTCCCTTCTCTCTCCCTCACCGGATCAGTAACTGGTTGATATTTGCTCATGAGCTGGGAGAGAGTACCTTCATAGGAGTTACTGAGGGGGTTGGTAAGTGATTTTTTTTCTAACAGTAAATCATTTGGATTTCTTTCTAATGACATGGTGAGTCCACGGATCATATCTAATTACTATTGGGAATATTACTCCTGGCCAGCAGGAGGAGGCAAAGAGCACCACAACAAAGCTGTTAAGTATCACCTCCCTTCCCTCCAACCCAGTCATTCTCTTTGCCTACGTGAAAAGCAAGGAGGTGGTAAAGTTTAGGTGTCTGAAAGAAGATTCTTCAATCAAGATTTTATTATTTTGAAGCAGAGCAAGATTGTCCTGCTTCCTCCTGGGGTTTAGCCGTAGCCCATGTCAGTCTCTTCAGTAGAGCAGTGGTGACTTTTAAGCAATTGGGAACTTGTGGGGTATAATCCCCACTGTGCCTCTCATTCAGTCATTGCTGCCATAATTTGAAAGCCTGAGTTAGATTATTTCAGTCTTTCTTCTTTTCACAGGTCCATGTGAGGGAGGAAGCCCTCTCAAACCAGGTGAGCTGTCCTGCTGCCGAGCAGATTTACATTGAGGTAAGTGCCAATTTTTATTCTCTGAAAGAAAAAGAGAAATCCTGACACAGTGTCATTGTATGGCAGTTATGCAGGCACTGGGGACGATATATGGAGACTCAGTTTAATTGGAATGTATAATTATCTGTATTTGGGATATTATGCAGCACTGTCGTGTAAGATCAATCTCCTGACTTGCTTTATGTACTATGATGAGGGTATAGTAAATGCAGCTTTACTTCTCTCCACTAAAGGGATGTTAATGGCGACAGGGAGGTTGTTAGCCACGCCCACGATGGACGGGTTTCTCTGAAGCGGCAAGGACGTTTCTTTGCACATCTTTTCTCCAACATAGGTGTGTCCGGTCCACGGCGTCATCCTTACTTGTGGGATATTCTCTTCCCCAACAGGAAATGGCAAAGAGCCCAGCAAAGCTGGTCACATGATCCCTCCTAGGCTCCGCCTACCCCAGTCATTCTCTTTGCCGTTGTACAGGCAACATCTCCACGGAGATGGCTTAGAGTTTTTTAGTGTTTAACTGTAGTTTTTCATTATTCAATCAAGAGTTTGTTATTTTCAAATAGTGCTGGTACGTACTATTTACTCAGAAACAGAAAAGAGATGAAGAATTCTGTTTGTATGAGGAAAATGATTTTAGCAACCGTAACTAAAATCCATGGCTGTTCCACACAGGACTGTTGAGAGCAATTAACTTCAGTTGGGGGAACAGTTTGCAGTCCTTTGCTGCTTGAGGTATGACACATTCTAACAAGACGATGTAATGCTGGAAGCTGTCATTTTCCCTATGGGATCCGGTAAGCCATGTTTATTACGATTGTAAATAAGGGCTTCACAAGGGCTTATTTAAACTGTAGACTTTTTCTGGGCTAAATCGATTGATTATTAACACATATTTAGCCTTGAGGAATCATTTTATCTGGGTATTTTGATATAATAATATCGGCAGGCACTGTTTTAGACACCTTATTCTTTAGGGGCTTTCCCAAAGCATAGGCAGAGTCTCATTTTCGCGCCGGTGTTGCGCACTTGTTTTTGAGAGGCATGGCATGCAGTCGCATGTGAGAGGAGCTCTGATACTTATAAAAGACTTCTGAAGGCGTCATTTGGTATCGTATTCCCCTTTGGGTTTGGTTGGGTCTCAGCAAAGCAGATACCAGGGACTGTAAAGGGGTTTAAAGCTTAAAACGGCTCCGGTTCCGTTATTTTAAGGGTTAAAGCTTCCAAAATTGGTGTGCAATATTTTCAAGGCTTTAAGACGCTGTGGTGAAAATTTGGTGAATTTTGAACAATTCCTTCATGTTTTTTCGCAATTGCAGTAATAAAGTGTGTTCAGTTTAAAATTTAAAGTGACAGTAACGGTTTTATTTTAAAACGTTTTTTGTACTTTCTGATCAAGTTTATGCCTGTTTAACATGTCTGAACTACCAGATAGACTGTGTTCTGAATGTGGGGAAGCCAGAATTCCTATTCATTTAAATAAATGTGATTTATGTGATAATGACAATGATGCCCAAGATGATTCCTCAAGTGAGGGGAGTAAGCATGGTACTGCATCATTCCCTCCTTCGTCTACACGAGTCTTGCCCACTCAGGAGGCCCCTAGTACATCTAGCGCGCCAATACTCCTTACTATGCAACAATTAACGGCTGTAATGGATAATTCTGTCAAAAACATTTTAGCCAAAATGAACCCTTGTCAGCGTAAGCGTGGCTGCTCTGTTTTAGTTACTGAAGAGCATGACGACGCTGATATTAATATCTCTGAAGGGCCCCTAACCCAATCTGAGGGGGCCAGGGAGGTTTTGTCTGAGGGAGAAATTACTGATTTAGGGAACATTTCTCAGCAGGCTGAATCTGATGTGATTACATTTAAATTTAAATTGGAACATCTCCGCATTTTGCTTAAGGAGGTATTATCCACTCTGGATGATTGTGAAAATTTAGTCATCCCAGAGAAACTATGTAAAATGGACAAGTTCCTAGAGGTGCCGGGGCTCCCAGAAGCTTTTCCTATACCCAAGCGGGTGGCGGACATTGTTAATAAAGAATGGGAAAGGCCCGGTATTCCTTTCGTCCCTCCCCCCATATTTAAAAAATTGTTTCCTATGGTCGACCCCAGAAAGGACTTATGGCAGTCAGTCCCCAAGGTCGAGGGAGCGGTTTCTACTTTAAACAAACGCACCACTATTCCCATAGAGGATAGTTGTGCTTTCAAAGATCCTATGGATAAAAAATTAGAAGGTTTGCTTAAAAAGATGTTTGTTCAGCAGGGTTACCTTCTACAACCCATTTCATGCATTGTCCCTGTCACTACTGCCGCATATTTCTGGTTTGATGAACTGCTTAAGGTGCTCGATAGTGACTCTCCTCCTTATGAGGAGATTATGGACAGAATCAATGCTCTCAAATTGGCTAATTCTTTCACTCTAGACGCCTCTTTGCAATTGGCTAAGTTA
The DNA here is from genome assembly GCF_027579735.1 of Bombina bombina. Classification (NCBI taxonomy): domain Eukaryota; kingdom Metazoa; phylum Chordata; class Amphibia; order Anura; family Bombinatoridae; genus Bombina; species Bombina bombina. The sequence continues at coordinate 931,101,959 of NC_069503.1, read as the reverse complement.
GCGGCTAAGAACTCTGGGTTTGCTATTGTGGCGCGCAGAGCGCTTTGGTTGAAATCTTGGTCGGCTGATGCGTCTTCCAAGAACAAGCTACTAAACATTCCTTTCAAGGGGAAAACGTTGTTTGGTCCTGACTTGAAGGAGATTATCTCTGATATCACTGGGGGTAAGGGCCACGCCCTTCCTCAGGATCGGCCTTTCAAGGCAAAAAATAGACCTAATTTTCGTCCCTTTCGTAAAAACGGACCAGCCCAAGGTGCTACGTCCTCTAAGCAAGAGGGTAATACTTCTCAGGCCAAGCCAGCTTGGAGACCAATGCAAGGCTGGAACAAGGGAAAGCAGGCCAAGAAACCTGCCACTGCTACCAAGACAGCATGAAATATTGGCCCCCGATCCGGGACCGGATCTGGTGGGGGGCAGACTCTCTCTCTTCGCTCAGGCTTGGGCAAGAGATGTTCTGGATCCTTGGGCGCTAGAAATAGTCTCCCAGGGTTATCTTCTGGAATTCAAGGGACTTCCCCCAAGGGGGAGGTTCCACAGGTCTCAGTTGTCTTCAGACCACATAAAAAGACAGGCGTTCTTACATTGTGTAGAAGACCTGTTAAAAATGGGAGTGATTCATCCTGTTCCATTAAGAGAACAAGGGATGGGGTTCTACTCCAATCTGTTCATAGTTCCCAAAAAAGAGGGAACGTTCAGACCAATCCTAGATCTCAAGATCTTAAACAAATTTCTCAAGGTCCCATCGTTCAAGATGGAAACCATTCGAACTATCCTCCCTTCCATCCAGGAAGGTCAATTCATGACCACGGTGGATTTAAAGGATGCGTATCTACATATTCCTATCCACAAGGAACATCATCGGTTCCTAAGGTTTGCATTCCTGGACAAACATTACCAGTTCGTGGCGCTTCCTTTCGGATTAGCCACTGCTCCAAGGATTTTCACAAAGGTACTAGGGTCCCTTCTAGCGGTGCTAAGACCAAGGGGCATTGCAGTAGTACCTTACCTGGACGACATTCTGATTCAAGCGTCGTCCCTTCCTCAAGCAAAGGCTCACACGGACATTGTCCTGGCCTTTCTCAGATCTCACGGCTGGAAAGTGAACGTGGAAAAGAGTTCTCTATCCCCGTCAACAAGGGTTCCCTTCTTGGGAACAATTATAGACTCCTTAGAAATGAGGATCTTTCTAACAGAGGCCAGAAAAACAAAGCTTCTGGACTCTTGTCGGATACTTCATTCCGTTCCTCTTCCTTCCATAGCTCTGTGCATGGAAGTGATCGGGTTGATGGTGGCGGCGATGGACATAGTTCCTTTTGCGCGCATTCATCTAAGACCATTACAACTGTGCATGCTCAGTCAGTGGAATGGGGACTATACAGACTTGTCTCCGAAGATACAAGTAAATCAGAGAACCAGAGACTCACTCCGTTGGTGGCTGTCCCTGGACAATCTGTCTCAAGGGATGATGTTCCACAGACCAGAGTGGGTCATTGTCACGACCGACGCCAGTCTGATAGGCTGGGGCGCGGTCTGGGGATCCCTGAAAGCTCAGGGTCTTTGGTCTCGGGAAGAATCTCTTCTACCGATAAATATTCTGGAACTGAGAGCGATATTCAATGCTCTCCAGGCCTGGCCCCAGCTTGCGAGGACCAGGTTCATACGGTTTCAATCAGACAACATGACGACTGTTGCGTACATCAACCATCAGGGGGGAACAAGGAGTTCCCTAGCGATGGAAGAAGTAACCAAAATTATTCTTTGGGCGGAGTCTCACTCCTGCCACCTGTCTGCTATCCACATCCCAGGAGTGGAAAATTGGGAAGCGGATTTTCTGAGTCGGCAGACATTGCATCCGGGGGAGTGGGAACTCCATCCGGAAATCTTTGCCCAAGTCACTCACCTGTGGGGCATTCCAGACATGGATCTGATGGCCTCTCGTCAGAACTTCAAAGTTCCTTGCTACGGGGCCAGATCCAGGGATCCCAAGGCGGCTCTAGTGGATGCACTAGTAGCACCTTGGACCTTCAAACTAGCTTATGTGTTCCCGCCATTTCCTCTCATCCCCAGGCTGATAGCCAGGATCAAGCAGGAGAGGGCGTCGGTGATCTTGATAGCTCCTGCGTGGCCACGCAGGACTTGGTATGCAGATCTGGTGAATATGTCATCGGCTCCACCTTGGAAGCTACCTTTGAGACGAGACCTTCTTGTTCAGGGTCCGTTCGAACATCCGAATCTGGTTTCACTCCAGCTGACTGCTTGGAGATTGAACGCTTGATTTTATCGAAGCGAGGATTCTCAGATTCTGTTATCGATACTCTTGTTCAGGCCAGAAAGCCTGTGACTAGAAAGATTTACCACAAAATTTGGAAAAAATATATCTGTTGGTGTGAATCTAAAGGATTCCCTTGGGACAAGGTTAAGATTCCTAGGATTCTATCCTTCCTTCAAGAAGGATTGGAAAAAGGATTATCTGCAAGTTCCCTGAAGGGACAGATTTCTGCCTTGTCGGTATTACTTCACAAAAAGCTGGCAGCTGTGCCAGATGTTCAAGCCTTTGTTCAGGCTCTGGTTAGAATCAAGCCTGTTTACAAACCTTTGACTCCTCCTTGGAGTCTCAATTTAGTTCTTTCAGTTCTTCAGGGGGTTCCGTTTGAACCCTTACATTCCGTTGATATTAAGTTATTATCTTGGAAAGTTTTGTTTTTAGTTGCGATTTCTTCTGCTAGAAGAGTCTCAGAATTATCTGCTCTGCAGTGTTCTCCTCCTTATCTGGTGTTCCATGCAGATAAGGTGGTTTTACGTACTAAACCTGGTTTTCTTCCAAAAGTTGTTTCTAACAAAAACATTAACCAGGAGATTATCGTACCTTCTCTGTGTCCAAAACCAGTTTCAAAGAAGGAACGTTTGTTGCACAATTTGGATGTTGTTCGCGCTCTAAAATTCTATTTAGATGCTACAAAGGATTTTAGACAAACATCTTCCTTGTTTGTTGTTTATTCAGGTAAAAGGAGAGGTCAAAAAGCAACTTCTACCTCTCTCTCTTTTTGGATTAAAAGCATCATCAGATTGGCTTACGAGACTGCCGGACGGCAGCCTCCCGAAAGAATCACAGCTCATTCCACTAGGGCTGTGGCTTCCACATGGGCCTTCAAGAACGAGGCTTCTGTTGATCAGATATGTAGGGCAGCGACTTGGTCTTCACTGCACACTTTTACCAAATTTTACAAGTTTGATACTTTTGCTTCTTCTGAGGCTATTTTTGGGAGAAAGGTTTTGCAAGCCGTGGTGCCTTCCATTTAGGTGACCTGATTTGCTCCCTCCCTTCATCCGTGTCCTAAAGCTTTGGTATTGGTTCCCACAAGTAAGGATGACGCCGTGGACCGGACACACCTATGTTGGAGAAAACAGAATTTATGTTTACCTGATAAATTTCTTTCTCCAACGGTGTGTCCGGTCCACGGCCCGCCCTGGTTTTTTTAATCAGGTCTGATATTTTATTTTCTTTAACTACAGTCACCACGGTACCATATGGTTTCTCCTATGCAAATATTCCTCCTTAACGTCGGTCGAATGACTGGGGTAGGCGGAGCCTAGGAGGGATCATGTGACCAGCTTTGCTGGGCTCTTTGCCATTTCCTGTTGGGGAAGAGAATATCCCACAAGTAAGGATGACGCCGTGGACCGGACACACCGTTGGAGAAAGAAATTTATCAGGTAAACATAAATTCTGTTTTTTGTGCTTCCTGTGTTTCCTGGATGCTGAATATCCGTTGCGTAGCTCCTCAGAGGACGGTTCAGCCATCTCTAGAGCCGGCTGGTGCAGCTGTGGTGGGAGTCCGGATCACTATCTTCTATTTATTCCGGCAGCCAGCAGGACAGGTAGGCACAAGTTGTTATAAGAGTATTTTTTTGACTGGGGATTTTCTTTTTGAGGCCCTGCAAAATGTTACTTGTGGTTTGTGTTTTGATGCTAATGTAGAATCACCAATCCCTTTTTGTTCCTCATGTATTGAGAGAACATTGCATTACAGGTATAGACTTTTTGATACTGAACCATCATTATCTAATGCGGAGGTTGTTCAGGAGTCTTCTGTTCAAGACATGCCGCAGCTTTCTCCTCAAGTGTCCCAAACCTTATCGTCCACACATGCAGTGCCTTGCGTTTCCTCTCACACTCCGGTTGGAGTTACTTTACAAGACATTGCTACCCACATATCCTCTGCGGTAACTGATGCGCTTTCTGCTTTTCCCATGCTGCAGGGAAAGTGCAAGAGGAAATATAAAGAATCAGTGAGTAAGGTTTCTGACTGTCGTGGCTATTCCGAATGTTCCCTCCAAGAAGTCTGAGGAGGAGGATAATTCGGTGGCATCTGAGGGTGAAATCTCAGACAGTGTAATTCCTCCTTCTGATGCTGAAGTTGTATCTTTCAGGTTTAAGCTAGAACACCTCCGTTTGTTACTTAAGGAGGTTTTGGCCACCTTGGACGACTCAGACATGATGGTCGTAGTCAATCCTAAGAAGTCTAGTAAGCTACACAGATACTTTGATGTACCTTCCACGATGGAGGTTTTTCCTGTACCAGACCGGGCTGAAGAGATTATTGCTTGGGAATGGGAGAGACCTTTTATTCCCTTTTTCTCCATCTCCAATTTTTAAGAAGATGTTTCCAATAGCTGACTATCAAGGAGTCTTGGCAGATAATCCCTAAGGTGGAGGGAGCAATTTCCACTTTGGCTAAGAGAACCACTATCCCCATAGAGGATAGCTGTTCTTTTCAGGATTCTATGGATAAGAAGTTGGAGGGGTTACTTAAAAAGATTTATGTACACCAGGGTTTACAATGGCAAACTCAGTATGTATTGCTACCGTCACCAGTGCAGCAGCATACTGATTTTATGCTTTGTCTGATTCTATTCAGACAGATACCTCTTAAAAGTACACTCTTAATAATAATAATTTTTAAATGAACTCTTTAAAGTAAACTATTAAAAGAGCTCTTAAAAGTAATAATTTTAGAGTACAAATATAATATTTAGTCTTAAAGGTTATTTAATATGAGGAATTTTAGATCCTTAATCTGACTTGTATAGTGCGTATATATATATGTATATTTATGCAATATTTTCTGATTTTTATCCCAGAGTGACAATATAGCATACGTCCATAAAGTATATCTGTTTATTTACACAGCTTTTATGGCTCATTTGAGGAATTAACAACTAAACTCTAACTAATCCAGATATATATACTTTATGTTTTCTTGACCATGCAAGGCATAAATTATATGAAATCTGGCTTATTATTTAGCTAAAAAGGGGCTTACAATGTACAAATTGTAGCTATGGGATTAAATATTTCTATATTATATTAATAGATAGAATTGACTAAGTAAAATATTGCATAAATACACATATAGATGAGAAACTGATAAATAACTCAATGTAATAAGACTCTTAAAATTACTGTTGGTTTCAAATACACAATTATTTATTAGGTCAGCTATAAAACATAAAATGACACAATATTCAATGCATAGGCCTAAAGACAATAACAATTAACATTTACTTACAAATATACATTTACACAAACATACATGACATAGGTACCTTGAAATTATTTTGTGGACAAATTCTTTCAGCTAGCTCTGGTCTGTGTGTGTCCTATCTTCTTTCCTTCTGACTTCTCTCTTGACTCTAATGGCTAAATCTTGTTCTATATATTCAGAATTGTCCCATCTGTTAGTATTGCTTTGATGCAATTGGTTAATTTGTTTCCCGCTTCACCATATTTGGAAAACTGGATGCCATTGGTCCTAGCTGTTTACATGAAAATAGGGCTATTGTAGGGGGTGGATGGCTATAACTCATATGGCTTGTACATCTTGTTCTGATTGTAAGGTCAGATGTTCTTTTAACCTGTTATCTACCATCCACACCCCAACAGGTACATGAAAGACTCCTATTTACATGTAAACATCTGGTGCCTCTTATTAAATGGAAATAAGCCTGAGAAAATAATTCCCCTGTTTACCATATCCTGATTCTTTTTGAGATAGACAGGGCATGGTAAACAAAAGATTTGTATGGCTTTTGTTCTTGAGACAGGGCAGTAAAAGGTGAAGGGGCCATCTCTTTCCATTGCCAGGGGCTATTACCAGACTGTAAGACATACAGATCCATTCACACACACACACTAATGCATATATCTACACCCACACACATACATAGACACACACACACATACATATATATATATACATATACACACATATATATATATATATATATATATATATATACTGTATATATATATATATATACACATACACACATATACATACATATCCATATTACACAAGCAGTTTACTCTGTAACATACCCCTCTTGAAGAGATCCAGGATAGGATCAAGGCCTTAAAGTTGGCCAATTCCTCTATTACGGATACTTCCCTTCAAGTTATTAAGTTGGGAGCAAAGATTTCTGGGTTTGCAGTACTGGCTCGCAGAGCTTTATGGTTGAAATCCTGGTCTGCAGATGTGTCATCTAAGTCTAAGCTTTTGGCGATTCCCTACAACGGTAAGACCTTGTTTGGGCTGGGCTTGGCTGAAATTATTTCAGACATTTCTGGAGGAAAGGGTAATTTCCTCCCTCAGGATAAACGAATTAAGCAGAAGCGATGTCAGAGTAATTTTCGTTCCTTTTGAAACTTCAAGGGTAAAAATTATTCTACCTCTGCCAAGCAGGAACAGTCCAAGCCTTCCTTGAGGTCCAACCAGTTTTGGAACAAGGGGAAGCAATCTAAGAAGCCCGTTAGTGACTCAGTCTGCATGAAGGGTCTGCCCCCGATCCAGATCTGGTGGGGGGCAGACTTTCTTCACTCAGGCCTGGGTTCGGGATGTGCCGTATCCCTGGAGAGTGGACATCATGTCCCAGGGATACAAACTAGAGTTCAAAACCTTTCCTCCCAGGGGCAGGTTTCTGCTCTCAAGGTTATCTGTAGACCAGATAAAAAGAGAGGCGTTCTTACATTATGTCCGGGACCTTTCCGACTTAGGAGTGATAGTTCCTGTTCCAATGCAGGAACATGGCCTGGGATTCTACTCCAATCTGTTTGTGGTTCCCATAAAAGAGGGAACCTTCAGATCAGTTTTAGATCTCAAAAATCTAAACAAGTTCCTCAGAGTACCGTCCTTCAAGATGGAAACTATTCGTTCCATTCTTCCCTTGGTTCAAGAGGGTCAATTCATGACAACAGTAGATTTAAAGGATGCGTACCTACATGTTCCCATCCACAGGGATCATCACAGGTTTCTGAGGTTTGCTTTTCTAGACAAACACTTCCAGTTTGTGGCTCTTCCATTCGACCTTGCCACAGCTCTCAGGATTTTCTCAAAGGTCCTGGGAGCCCTGTTGGCGGTGCTCCGGTAGCAGGGCATTGCAGTGGTGCCTTATCTGGACGATATTCTGGTCCAGACGCCTTCCTTTCAACAAGCAAACTCTCACACAGAGATGTTATCTTTTCTGCGTTCTCACGGATGGAAGGTGAATTTGGGAAAGAGTTCCTTGATTCCAGCTACAAGGGTTGTGTTCATGGGAACCATATTAGATTCCTTATCAATGAGAATATTTCTGATAGAGGTCAGAAAATCAAAGATCCTCGACTCTTGCCTGGCCCTTCAGTCCTCTCCTCGGCCGTCTGTGACTCAATGTATGGAGGTGATCGGTCTGATGGTAGCTGCCATGGACATCATTCAGTTTGCCCGGTTCCATCTCAGACCTCTGCAGTTATGCATGCTCAGGCAATGGAACGGGGATTATGCGGACCTGTCTCCGCAAATTCTTCTGGATCAGGCGACAAGAGACTCTCTTCCTTGGTGGTTGTCTCAGGATCATCTCTCCCAGGGAACCTGATTTTCGCAGACCCACCTGGGTGATTGTAACAACAGACGCCAGCCTGCTGGAATGGGGAGCAGTCTGCGGCTCACTAAAGGCTCAGGGGATATGGACTCGGGAGGAGTCTGTTCTCCCCATAAACATCCTAGAGCTGAGGGCAATCTTCAATGCTCTTCTGGCCTGGCCTCAGTTAGCTTCAGCCCAGTTTATCAGGTTCCAGTCGGACAACATAACTTCAGTGGCTTACATCAACCATCAGGGAGGAACTCTGAGTTCCTTGGCCATGACAGAGGTAGCCAAGATTATTCAGTGGGCTGAGACCCACAACTGCTGTCTATCTGCGATCCACATTCCAGGGGTGGACAATTGGGAAGCGGATTTTCTGAGCAGACAGACTTTTCACCCGGGGGAGTGGGAACTCTATACGGAGGTGTTTTCAAACTTGATTCTCAAATGGGGACAGCCGGAGTTGGATCTCATGGCATCTCGACAGAGTGCCAAGCTCCCGAGGTACGGGTCGAGGGATCCTCAGGCTGTACTGATAGATGCTCTGGCAGTCCCTTGGAATGTCAGTCTAGCATACCTATTTCCTCTGTCCGCTCTTCTTTCTCTGGTCATTCCTCGAATTAAACAGGAGAGGGCGTCTGTGATCTTCATTGCACTGGCGCGGCCTCGCAGTATCTGGTATGCAGACCTAGTGGAGATGTCATCTCTTCCACCTTGGAGACTTCCATTGAGGAAGGACTTTCTACTTCAAGGGCCCTTCCTTCACCCAAATCTCGTTTCTCTGAAGTTGACTGCTTGGAGATTGAACGCTTAATTTTATCTAAGCATGGTTTTTCTGAGTTACCAGAAAGATTTACTATAAGATATGGCATAGATATCTGTATTGGTGTGAATCCAGAGGTTACTCTTAATTCCTAGGATTTTTTCTTTACTCTCCGGGAGGGTCTGGAGAAGGGATTATCTGCTAGTACCTTGAAGGGTCAAATATCCGCCTTGTCTATTTTGTTGCATTAACGTCTGGCGGATGTACCAAACGTGCAATCTTATGTCAGGCCTTGGTCAGAATCAGGCCTGTGTTCAAGCTAGTTACTCCTCCCTGGAGTCTTAACCTTGTTCTTAAAGTTCTTCAGCAGGCTCCGTTTGAGCCTTTGCATTCCTTAGATACTAAGATGTTATCTTGTAAAGTTTTGTTTCTTGTTGCAATTTCTTTTGCTCGCAGAGTCTCAGAACTCTCGGCGTTGGAGTGTGAATCCCCTTACCTTATTTTTCATTCTGATAAGGTAATTCTGCTCACTAAGGCCTAGATTTGGAGTTCGGCGGTAGCCGTCAAAACCAGCGTTAGAGGCTCCTAACGCTGGTTTTGGCCGCCCACTGGTATTTGGAGTCAGTGATTAAAGGGTCTAACGCTCACTTTTCAGCCGCGACTTTTCCATACCGCAGATCCCCCTACGCCATTTGCGTAGCCTATCTTTTCAATGGGATCTTTCTAACGCCGGTATTTAGAGTCGTTTCTGAAGTGAGCGTTAGAGCTCTAACGACAAGATTCCAGCCGCCTGAAAATAGCAGGAGTTAAGAGCTTTCTGGCTAACGCCGGTTCATAAAGCTCTTAACTACTGTACCCTAAAGTACACTAACACCCATAAACTACCTATGTACCCCTAAACCGAGGTCCCCCCACACCGCCGCCACTCGATTAAAATTTTTAACCCCTAATCTGCCGACCGCCACCTACGTTATACTTATGTACCCCTAATCTGCTGCCCCTAACCCCGCCGACCCCTGTATTACATTTATTAACCCCTAACCTGCCCCCCACAACGTCGCCGCCAGCTACTTAAAATAATTAACCCCTAATCTTCCGACCGCAAAGCGCCGCCACCTACGTTATCCCTATGTACCCCTAATCTGCTGCCCCTAACACCGCCGACCCCTATATTATATTTATTAACCCCTAATCTGCCCCCCTCAACGTCGCCGACACCTGCCTACACTTATTAACCCCTAACCCGCCTCACTAACCCTATCATAAATAGTATTAACCCCTAATCTGCCCTCCCTAACATCGCCGACACCTAACTTCAATTATTAACCCCTAATCTGACGACCGGAGCTCACCGCTATTCTAATAAATTGATTAACCCCTAAAGCTAAGTCTAACCCTAACACTAACACCCCCCTAAGTTAAATATAATTTAAATCTAACGAAATTAATTAACTCTTATTAAATAAATGATTCCTATTTAAAGCTAAATACTTACCTGTAAAATAAATCCTAATATAGCTACAATATAAATAATAATTATATTATAGCTATTTTAGGATTAATATTTATTTTACAGGCAACTTTGTAATTATTTTAACCAGGTACAATAGCTATTAAATAGTTAAGAACTATTTAATAGTTACCTAGTTAAAATAATAACAAATTTACCTGTAAAATAAATCCTAACCTAAGATATAATTAAACCTAACACTACCCTATCAATAAAATAATTAAATAAACTACCTACAATTACCTACAATTAACCTAACACTACACTATCAATAAATTAATTAAACACAATTGCTACAAATAAATACAATTAAATAAACTAGCTAAAGTACAAAAAATAAAAAAGAACTAAGTTACAAAAAATAATAAAATATTTACAAACATAAGAAAAATCTTACAACAATTTTAAACTAATTACACCTACTCTAAGCCCCCTAATAAAATAACAAAGCCCCCCAAAATAAAAAATGCCCTACCCTATTCTAAATTAAAAAAGTTACAAGCTCTTTTACCTTACCAGCCCTGAACAGGGCCCTTTGCGGGGCATGCCCCAAGGATTTCAGCTCTTTTGCCTGTAAAAAAAAACATACCATACCCCCCCCCCCAACATTACAACCCACCACCCACATACCCCTAATCTAACCCAAACCCCCCTTAAATAAACCTAACACTAAGCCCCTGAAGATCTTCCTACCTTGTCTTCACCATACCAGGTTCACCGATCCGTCCTGGCTCCAACATCTTCATCCAACCCAAGCGGGGGTTGGCGATCCATCATCCGGTGCTGAAGAGGTCCAGAAGAGGCTCCAAAGTCTTCCTCCTATCCGGCAAGAAGAGGACATCCGGACCGGCAAACATCTTCTCCAAGCGGCATCTTCAATCTTCTTCCATCCGGTGCGGAGCGGGTCCATCTTGAAGCAGGCGACGCGGATCCATCCTCTTCTTCCGTTGTCTCCCGACGAATGACGGTTCCTTTAAGGGACGTCATCCAAGATGGCGTCCCTCGAATTCCGATTGGCTGATAGGATTCTATCAGCCAATCGGAATTAAGGTAGGAATTTTCTGATTGGCTGATGGAATCAGCCAATCAGAATCAAGTTCAATCCGATTGGCTGATCCAATCAGCCAATCAGATTGAGCTCGCATTCTATTGGCTGTTCCGATCAGCCAATAGAATGCGAGCTCAATCTGATTGGCTGATTGGATCAGCCAATCGGATTGAACTTGATTCTGATTGGCTGATTCCATCAGCCAATCAGAAAATTCCTACCTTAATTCCGATTGGCTGATAGAATCCTATCAGCCAATCGGAATTCGAGGGACGCCATCTTGGATGACGTCCCTTAAAGGAACCGTCATTCGTCGGGAGACAACGGAAGAAGAGGATGGATCCGCGTCGCCTGCTTCAAGATGGACCCGCTCCGCACCGGATGGAAGAAGATTGAAGATGCCGCTTGGAGAAGATGTTTGCCGGTCCGGATGTCCTCTTCTTGCCGGATAGGAGGAAGACTTTGGAGCCTCTTCTGGACCTCTTCAGCACCGGATGATGGATCGCCAACCCCCGCTTGGGTTGGATGAAGATGTTGGAGCCAGGACGGATCGGTGAACCTGGTATGGTGAAGACAAGGTAGGAAGATCTTCAGGGGCTTAGTGTTAGGTTTATTTAAGGGGGGTTTGGGTTAGATTAGGGGTATGTGGGTGGTGGGTTGTAATGTTGGGGGGGGTATGGTATGTTTTTTTTTTACAGGCAAAAGAGCTGAAATCCTTGGGGCATGCCCCGCAAAGGGCCCTGTTCAGGGCTGGTAAGGTAAAAGAGCTTGTAACTTTTTTAATTTAGAATAGGGTAGGGCATTTTTTATTTTGGGGGGCTTTGTTATTTTATTAGGGGGCTTAGAGTAGGTGTAATTAGTTTAAAATTGTTGTAAGATTTTTCTTATGTTTGTAAATATTTTATTTTTTGTAACTTAGTTCTTTTTTATTTTTTGTACTTTAGCTAGTTTATTTAATTGTATTTATTTGTAGCAATTGTGTTTAATTAATTTATTGATAGTGTAGTGTTAGGTTAATTGTAGGTAATTGTAGGTAGTTTATTTAATTATTTTATTGATAGGGTAGTGTTAGGTTTAATTATATCTTAGGTTAGGATTTATTTTACAGGTAAATTTGTTATTATTTTAACTAGGTAACTATTAAATAGTTCTTAACTATTTAATAGCTATTGTACCTGGTTAAAATAATTACAAAGTTGCCTCTAAAATAAATATTAATCCTAAAATAGCTATAATATAATTATTATTTATATTGTAGCTATATTAGGATTTATTTTACAGGTAAGTATTTAGCTTTAAATAGGAATAAGTTATTTAATAAGAGTTAATTTATTTCGTTAGATGTAAATTATATTTAAATTAGGGGGGTGTTAGTGTTAGGGTTAGACTTAGCTTTAGGGGTTAATACATTTATTATAGTAGCGGTGAGGTCCGCTCGGCAGATTAGGGGTTAATAATTGAAGGTAGGTGTCGGCGATGTTAGGGAGGGCAGATTAGGGGTTAATACTATTTATGATAGGGTTAGTGAGGCGGATTAGGGGTTAATAACTTTATTATAGTAGCGCTCAGGTCCGCTCGGCAGATTAGGGGTTAATAAGTGTAGGCAGGTGTCGGCGACGTTGAGGGGGGCAGATTAGGGGTTAATAAATATAATATAGGGGTCGGCGATGTTAGGGCAGCAGATTAGGGGTACATAGGGATAACGTAGGTTGCGGCGGTTTACGGAGCGGCAGATTAGGGGTTAAAAAAAATATGCAGGGGTCAGCGATAGCGGGGGCGGCAGATTAGGGGTTAGTAAGTGTAAGGTTAGGGGTGTTTAGACTCGGGGTACATGTTAGGGTGTTAGGTGCAGACGTAGGAAGTGTTTCCCCATAGGAAACAATGGGGCTGCGTTAGGAGCTGAACGCTGCTTTTTTGCTCAAACAGCCCCATTGTTTCCTATGGGAGAATCGTGCACGAGCACGTTTTTGAGGCCGGCCGCGTCCGTAAGCAACTCAGGTATCGAGAGTTGCATTTGCGGTAAAAATGCTCTACGCTCCTTTTTTGGAGCCTAACGCAGCATTTGATTAAACTCTCGATACCAGAGTTAAATTTATGGTGCGGCCAGAAAAAAGCCTGCGGAGCATTAACAGCCCTTTTACCGCCGAACTCCAAATCTAGGCCTAAGTTAGGTTTCCTTCCTAAAGTGGTTTCGGATAGGAACATTTATCAAGAAATTGTTGTTCCTTCTTTGTATCCTAACTAGATGTAGTGAGTGCGTTGAAATACTATGTACAGACGACTAAGGACTTTCGCCAGTCTTCTGCTTTGTTCATTGTTTTCTCTGGGAAACGCAAGGGTCAGAAAGCTACGGCTACTTCTCTTTCTTGGTGGCTGAAGAGTATAATTAGTTTGGGCTATGAAACTGCTGGACAACAGCCTACTGAGAGAATCACGGCTCATTCCACGAGGGCTGTTTCCTCTTCCTGGGCATTCAAAAATGATGCTTCTGTGGAACAGATTTGCAAGGCTGCAGCTTGATCCTCTCTACACACTTATTCAAAATGCTATAAATTTGATACTTTTGCCTCGGCTGAGGCTTCTTTTGGGAGAAAGGTTCTTCAAGCAGTGGTTCCTTCCGTTTAGGTTCCCTGTTTTGTCCCTCCCTTATCTGTGTCCTCTAGCTTGGGTATTGATTCCCAATAGTAATTAGAGATGATCCGTGGACTCACCGTGTCATTAGAAAGAAAACAAAATTTATGCTTACCTGATAAATTTCTTTTTCTTGACACGGTGAGTCCACAGCCTGCCCTGTTTAAACAGTTTTTTTGTGTTATAAACCTCTGCACCTTGTGTTACTTCCTTTCTCTCTTTTTTATTTGGTCGAATGACTGGGGTTGGAGGGAAGGGAGGTGATACTAAACAGCTTTGCTGTGGTGCTCTTTGCCTCCTCCTGCTGGCCAAGTGTGATATTTCCAATAGTAATTAGATATGATCCGTGGACTCACCGTGTCAAGAAATAAATTTATCAGGTAAGCATAAATTTTGTTTTTTCATATAGGCTGTTTGTTGCATTTTAGGTAAATACACTTATTTAAAACTCTGGAATATATATCTTTTATTTACCTTTTCTTTCAGTTTTGCTTATTATTTTGGAGTCATGTCTGTACCCCATCTAATATGACTGGCCCATTGAAAGAGACACCATGGAACATACTGCAGCCCAGGAACATACTGCAGTTTATTATCCCTGTTTATTATGCAAAACTGTTCCAGTGAACCAAATTAACCAGTTGTGTTCTAATTGTGCCCCACATCTTTAGTTCACAACTCATAATCCTGTCAGTATGGCACCTGGTAGAGATTTAGTGCCCATGTCTATTAATGTGGCTCAAGGAGATTCCACTGATTATTTCTTTCATGTAATTAGCAAGAGTCCATGAGCTAGTGACGTATGGGATATACATTCCTACCAGGAGGGGCAAAGTTTCCCAAACCTCAAAATGCCTACAAATACACCCCTCACCACACCCACAAATCAGTTTTACAAACTTTGCCTCCTATGGAGGTGGTGAAGTAAGTTTGTGCTAGATTCTACGTTGATATGCGCTCCGCAGCAGGTTGGAGCCCGGTTTTCCTCTCAGCGTGCAGTGAATGTCAGAGGGATGTGAGGAGAGTATTGCCTGTTTGAATTCAATGATCTCCTTCTACGGGGTCTATTTCATAGGTTCTCTGTTATCGGTCGTAGAGATTCATCTCTTACCTCCCTTTTCAGATCGACGATATACTCTTTTATATATATATATATATATATATATATACCATTACCTCTGCTGATTTTCGTTTCAGTACTGGTTTGGCTTTCTACAAACATATAGATGAGTGTCCTGGGGTAAGTAAGTCTTATTTTCTCTGACACTCTAAGCTATGGTTGGGCACTTTTTTAATAAAGTTCTAAATATATGTATTCAAACATTTATTTGCCTTGACTCAGGATGTTCAACATTCCTTATTTTCAGACAGTCAGTTTCATATTTGGGATTATGCACTTGAATCAATTATTTTTTCTTACTTTAAAAATTTGACTTTTTTCCCTGTGGGCTGTTAGGCTTGCGGGGGCTGAAAATGCTTCATTTTATTGCGTCATTCTTGGCGCTGACTTTTTTGACGCAAAAAATCTTTTCTGTTTCCGGCGTCATACGTGTCGCCGGAAGTTTTGCACCAAAAATGTCGGCGTTCCGGACGTGGCGTCATTTTTGGCGCCAAAAGCATTTAGGCGCCAAATAATGTGGGCGTCTTATTTGGCGCTAAAAAAATATGGGCGTCGCTTTTGTCTCCACATTATTTAAGTCTTATTTTTCTTTGCTTCTGGTTGCTAGAAGCTTGTTCCTTGGCATTTTTTCCCATTCCTGAAACTGTCATTTAAGGAATTTGATCAATTTTGCTTTATATGTTGTTTTCTCTCTTACATATTGCAAGATGTCTCACGTTGCATCTGAGTCAGAAGATACTTCAGGAAAATCGCTGTCTGGTGCTGGAACTACCAAAGCTAAGTGTATCTGCTGTAAACTTTTGGTAGCTGTTCCTCCAGCTGTTGTTTGTATTAATTGTCATGACAAACTTGTTAATGCAGATAATATTTCCTTTAGTAATGTACCATTACCTGTTGCAGTTCCATCAACATCTAATGTTCAGAATGTTCCTGATAACATAAGAGATTTTGTTTCTGAATCCATCAAGAAGGCTATGTCTGTTATTCCTTCTTCTAGTAAACATAAAAAATCTTTTAAAACTTCTCTTTACACAGATGAATTTTTAAATGAACATCATCATTCTGATTCTAATGACTCTTCTGGTTCAGAGGATTCTGTCTCAGAGGTTAATGCTGATAAATCTTCATATTTATTTAAAATGGAATTTATTCGTTCTTTACTTAAAGAAGTACTAATTGCTTTAGAAATTGAGGATTCTGGTCCTCTTGATACTAAATCTAAACGTTTAGATAAGGTCTTTAAATCTCCTGTGGTTATTCCAGAAGTTTTTCCTGTTCCTGGTGCTATTTCTGAAGTAATTTCCAGAGAATGGAATAATTTGGGTAATTCATTTACTCCTTCTAAACGTTTTAAGCAATTATATCCTGTGCCGTCTGACAGATTAGAATTTTGGGACAAAATCCCTAAAGTTGATGGGGCTATTTCTACCCTTGCTAAACGTACTACTATTCCTACGTCAGATGGTACTTCGTTTAAGGATCCTTTAGATAGGAAAATTGAATCCTTTCTAAGAAAAGCTTATCTGTGTTCAGGTAATCTTCTTAGACCTGCTATATCTTTGGCTGATGTTGCTGCAGCTTCAACTTTTTGGTTGGAAACTTTAGCGCAACAAGTAACAGATCATGATTCTCATAATATTATTCTTCTTCTTCAACATGCTAATAATTTTATCTGTGATGCCATTTTTTATATTATCAGAGTTGATGTCAGGTTTATGTCTCTAGCTATTTTAGCTAGAAGAGCTTTATGGCTTAAAACTTGGAATGCTGATATGTCTTATAAATCGACTCTACTTTCCATTTCTTTCCAGGGTAACAAATTATTTGGTTCTCAGTTGGATTCTATTATCTCAACTGTTACTGGTGGGAAAGGAACTTTTTTACCACAGGATAAAAAATCTAAGGGTAAAAACAGGGCTAATAATCGTTTTCGTTCCTTTCGTTTCAACAAAGAACAAAAACCTGATCCTTCATCCTCAGGAGCAGTTTCAGTTTGGAAACCATCTCCAGTCTGGAATAAATCCAAGCCTTCTAGAAAAGCAAAGCCAGCTTCTAAGTCCACATGAAGGTGCGGCCCTCATTCCAGCTCAGCTGGTAGGGGGCAGGTTACGTTTTTTCAAAGAAATTTGGATCAATTCTGTTCACAATCTTTGGATTCAGAACATTGTTTCAGAAGGGTACAGAATTGGTTTCAAGATAAGACCTCCTGCAAAGAGATTTTTTCTTTCCTGTGTCCCAATAAATCCAGTGAAAGCTCAAGCATTTCTGAAATGTGTTTCAGATCTAGAGTTGGCTGGAGTAATTATGCCAGTTCCAGTTCTGGAACAGGGGCTGGGGTTTTATTCGAATCTCTTCATTGTACCAAAGAAGGAGAATTCCTTCAGACCAGTTCTGGATCTAAAAATATTGAATCGTTATGTAAGGATACCAACGTTCAAAATGGTAACTGTAAGGACTATCTTGCCTTTTGTTCAGCAAGGGCATTATATGTCCACAATAGATTTACAGGATGCATATCTGCATATTCCGATTCATCCAGATCATTATCAGTTCCTGAGATTCTCTTTTCTGGACAAGCATTACCAGTTTGTGGCTCTGCCGTTTGGCCTAGCTACAGCTCCAAGAATTTTTACAAAGGTTCTCGGTGCCCTTCTGTCTGTAATCAGAGAACAGGGTATTGTGGTATTTCCTTATTTGGACGATATCTTGGTACTTGCTCAGTCTTTACATTTAGCAGAATCTCATACGAATCGACTTGTGTTGTTTCTTCAAGATCATGGTTGGAGGATCAATTCACTAAAAAGTTCATTGATTCCTCAGACAAGGGTAACCTTTCTGGGTTTCCAGATAGATTCAGTGTCCATGACTCTGTCTTTGACAGACAAGAGACGTCTAAAATTGATTTCAGCTTGTCGAAACCTTCAGTCACAATCATTCCCTTCGGTAGCCTTATGCATGGAAATTCTTGGTCTTATGACTGCTGCATCGGACGCGATCCCCTTTGCTCGTTTTCACATGCGACCTCTTCAGCTCTGTATGCTGAATCAATGGTGCAGGGATTACACAAAGATATCTCAATTAATTTCTTTAAAACCGATTGTACGACACTCTCTAACGTGGTGGACAGATCACCATCGTTTAATTCAGGGGGCTTCTTTTGTTCTTCCGACCTGGACTGTAATTTCAACAGATGCAAGTCTTACAGGTTGGGGAGCTTTGTGGGGATCTCTGACGGCACAAGGAGTTTGGGAATCTCAGGAGGTGAGATTACCGATCAATATTTTGGAACTCCGTGCAATTTTCAGAGCTCTTCAGTCTTGGCCTCTTCTGAAGAGAGAATCGTTCATTTGTTTTCAGACAGACAATGTCACAACTGTGGCATACATCAATCATCAAGGAGGGACTCACAGTCCTCTGGCTATGAAAGAAGTATCTCAAATTCTGGTTTGGGCGGAATCCAGCTCCTGTCTAATCTCTGCGGTTCATATCCCAGGTATAGACAATTGGGAAGCGGATTATCTCAGTCGCCAAACGTTGCATCCGGGCGAATGGTCTCTTCACCCAGAGGTATTTCTTCAGATTGTTCAAATGTGGGAACTTCCAGAAATAGATCTGATGGCGTCTCATCTAAACATGAAACTTCCCAGGTATCTGTCCAGATCCCGGGATCCTCAGGCGGAAGCAGTGGATGCATTATCACTTCCTTGGAAGTATCATCCTGCCTATATCTTTCCGCCTCTAGTTCTTCTTCCAAGAGTAATTTCCAAGATTCTGAAGGAATGCTCGTTTGTTCTGCTGGTAGCTCCGGCATGGCCTCACAGGTTTTGGTATGCGGATCTTGTCCGGATGGCCTCTTGCCATCCGTGGACTCTTCCGCTAAGACCAGACCTTCTGTCGCAAGGTCCTTTTTTCCATCAGGATCTCAAATCCTTAAATTTAAAGGTATGGAGATTGAACGCTTGATTCTTGGTCAAAGAGGTTTCTCTGACTCTGTGATTAATACTATGTTACAGGCTCATAAATCTGTATCTAGAGAGATATATTATAGAGTCTGGAAGACTTATATTTCTTGGTGTCTTTCTCATGATTTTTCTTGGCATTCTTTTAGAATTCCGAGAATTTTACAGTTTCTTCAGGATGGTTTAGATAAAGGTTTATCCGCAAGTTCTTTGAAAGGACAAATCTCTGCTCTTTCTGTTCTTTTTCACAGAAAGATTGCTAATCTTCCTGATATTCATTGTTTTGTACAAGCTTTGGTTCGTATAAAACCTGTCATTAAGTCAATTTCTCCTCCTTGGAGTTTGAATTTGGTTCTGGGGGCTCTTCAAGCTCCTCCTTTTGAACCCATGCATTCATTGGACATTAAATTACTTTCTTGGAAAGTTTTGTTCCTTTTGGCGATCTCTTCTGCCAGAAGAGTGTCTGAATTATCTGCTCTTTCTTGCGAGTCTCCTTTTCTGATTTTTCATCAGGATAAGGCGGTGTTGCAAACTTCTTTTGAATTTTTACCTAAGGTTGTGAATTCCAACAACATTAGTAGAGAAATTGTGGTTCCCTCATTATGTCCTAATCCTAAGAATTCTAAGGAGAAATCGTTGCATTCTTTGGATGTTGTTAGAGCTTTGAAATATTATGTTGAAGCTACTAAGTCTTTCCGAAAGACTTCTAGTCTATTTGTTATCTTTTCCGGTTCTAGAAAAGGCCAGAAAGCTTCTGCCATTTCTTTGGCATCTTGGTTGAAATCTTTAATTCATCATGCCTATGTCGAGTCGGGTAAAACTCCGCCTCAAAGGATTACAGCTCATTCTACTAGGTCAGTTTCTACTTCCTGGGCGTTTAGGAAAGAAGCTTCGGTTGATCAGATTTGCATAGCAGCAACTTGGTCCTCTTTGCATACTTTTACTAAATTCTACCATTTTGATGTATTTTCTTCTTCTGAAGCAGTTTTTGGTAGAAAAGTACTTCAGGCAGCGGTTTAAGTTTGAATCTTCTGTTTAAGTTTTTCATTAAACTTTATTTTGGGTGTGGATTATTTTCAGCAGGAATTGGCTGTCTTTATTTTATCCCTCCCTCTCTAGTGACTCTTGCGTGGAAAGATCCACATCTTGGGTAGTCATTATCCCATACGTCACTAGCTCATGGACTCTTGCTAATTACATGAAAGAAAACATAATTTATGTAAGAACTTACCTGATAAATTAATTTCTTTCATATTAGCAAGAGTCCATGAGGCCCGCCCTTTTTTGTGGTGATTATGATTTTTTTGTATAAAGCACAATTATTCCAATTCCTTATTTTATATGCTTTCGCACTTTTTTCTTATCACCCCACTTCTTGGCTATTCGTTAAACTGATTTGTGGGTGTGGTGAGGGGTGTATTTGTAGGCATTTTGAGGTTTGGGAAACTTTGCCCCTCCTGGTAGGAATGTATATCCCATACGTCACTTGCTCATGGACTCTTGCTAATATGAAAGAAATGAATTTATCAGGTAAGTTCTTACATAAATTATGTTTTTTTTTCGAGATTTTAAAACAAATCTTTTAAAGACTATGAGCTAGTGAAGCGCAAACGGTTTTGCGCAAGAGATCTTGTGTTTTTGCAAGCCTTTTTAGTTGCGCTATTACAAGTTGAGCGAAATTCGCGATTTACACTTCAATCCTTACTGCGATTTTAGAGCTGCGGTTACCTGTTTTCCGAAACAAAAATGTTGCACAAAAAACACTTTAAAAATACATTATGAAGTACACTTACACTCATATTAACACTATCTAATAAAACATTTTTAAAAAAAATATTTTACACAAAAGTTATAAGAGCTCAAAGATATGAGATCTTGGTTGTTAGGGAAAAAAAAGCTGCAATAGGACTTTAACATAGCGCTACATATAGATACATTGCTAAAGATGTATTTGTATATGCATATATACTGTGTGTGTGTATGTATATATATATATGTGTGTGTGTATCTATGTATTGACATACAAATATATATATATATATATGTTTATGTGTACATATATATTTAAGTGCATTAGACCCTTTTGCCATTAAGTAGACGAAAACATGATTAAACATATATACACACAATATTCATATTTGAAGATTTTAACTGTATTTACTGTACATATTTCACATTTGCTAATGCGAATATGCTATGTTTGCGCGATGGGTGTTTTTCAACAATTTTTTTATTCTTAAATGGAAAGAGTCCACAGCTGCCTTCATTAATTTTGGGAAATAAGAATCTGACCACCAGGAGAGAAGGCAAAGACACCCCAGCCAAAGGCTTAAAGGGACATGAAACCCAAATTTCTTTCTTTCGTGATTCAGATAGAGAATGAAATTTTAATCAACTTTTCAATTTACTTCTATTATTTAATTTGCTTCCTTTTCTTTGTATCCTTTGCTTAAAGGTTTATCTAGGAAAGCTCAGGAGCAGCAAAGAACCTAGGTTCTAGCTGCTGATTGGTGGCTGCATAAATATACCAATTGTCATTGGCTCACCCATGTGTTCAGTCGGCAACCAGTAGTGCATTGCTGCTCATTCAACAAAGCATACCAAGAAAACAAAGAAAAATGGATAATAGGAGTAAATTAGAAAGTTGCTAAAAATTGCATATTCTATCTGAATCATGAAAGAAAAAAATTGGGTTTCATATCCCTTTAAATACTCCTCCCACTCCCCTCATCCCCCAGTTATTATTTTCCTTTCGTCCCAGGAGGTTGGCAGAGAAGTGTCAAAAATGTAAATTTTTGTTTTTTGTCTCTTATGGAGGGTAGTACTCTTCAGCATGGGACAGAAGTTTTAAGTAGTCCTGTCAGTCTCTCAGTGAGGGCTTGGATGAAAGTCCGGAGATGCAGGGAGAGTCTTTCTGCGAAACCATCACCACTCAGATTAACAGCTCCTAAATAATCGGCGTTGTCGAACTTCACTCAGCTGCCTGCTTCTCTCAAGTCCATGGCGGAGGCAATGCTACTATCCGTCACAATTGAAAGGTTGTGTTCCTGTTACACGGCGTAGATTCCGGTAAGATCCTTTCATTTTACTTTATTCATCAATGTACTGTAATGTGAATGTTTTCCCGAGAGGCTACTACCTTCCAGGTCTAACTTATCATAAGGGTCTCAGTGAGTCTCTTGTAGTATCTTGGAATCGAGGCTTAATATCTCCTGAGGGGGGTTATTGAACAGGGGGGGTTTATAATCATGTTTGTTATGTAATTCAACCTGCTTATGTGTGAAGTTTATGGGCTCGTGGTTTGGAACATTGAGGAAGTGACGCAGCCTTTTGGTTGAGCGCTTTTTTTTGGACTGTGTGGTTCACCTTGGGTTCGGGTGTGGTTACGTTTTGTTTTCCATTTCCGCATTCCCGACTATGTGGCAAAGGAAATTTTCTAGTCCGCAGGGGTCTGGTCATAGGAGGTGGTGAGTGCCCCAGTCATTGGGGCTGTCAGGTGCTGTTTTTGTTTTTACTACTTTAGTCCATATTTATATATCCTCAAACCAGTTATAGAGGATTCTGATGCTGAGACTGTGCTAATTTCAGATTCAGTTACGGAGGATTCTGATACTGAGACTATTTTGATTTCAGATTCTGTATCCGGTGACGAATCCGGATTGGCCTTGTTGACACATGTCAACCAGTTTTGTTCCAAATGCCATTTCAGAGCGCCTGGTTCCTCGGGCTCAGGGAATCAAGGGACTGCTGAGCCATCCGCCTCTGGGGGTCCTGTCCTCAGAGAGGCGAGTTCCCTACCAATTCATACTTCTACACATGCGGGTAACCCAGTTTCTGATTCCTCTATGCAGGGTGGTGTGTTCCCCCCGGAGGTTGCAGCACGTTTTCGCTTCCACGTAATGTTGGCGAATGTTTGCATAGTCCAGACTTTTATTTGAGAATGTGCTCGTGCCCTATTGTCCTGGGCTTTCCGCCTTGGAGAGGGCCTCTACAGTTCCCCGCGGGTATAACTGTCCCTGAGTGTTGTGCCTTTTGTTACAGGATTGCGTGCCTTCGCGTATTGCTCAGACATGTTTTTCAGTTATTGAATGACCCTATCGTTACCAGATACGGGGATTTTCAGTCTGCTAATTCGAATGGTGCACCTCATTACACATGTGGGGATGAAGTAATCTCCTGTCTGTTTTTTCCCCTATGAGGGAGAATTTCTGCGGCTTGCTGGTTAGGACCCTAGGTGAAGGCTGGTCCTGTCGGGTTTGTTCGGTCTTGCGGCTGTTCAGACACGTATCGCTGTTCTGCTCGGCTGGTTCGGTAGCAGTGCAGAGTGCTCAGGTTATCATTGTTTTCCATGTTTCACTAAGCATTCGAGAGGACCTGTGGGTCCGTGAGGCGGGAAGGATTGTTCAAGTCCTTATAGTCTTCAGTCATAGATGGCCGGGCAGGGGAGTTTCCTGCTGCTTTACTCTGACATCTGATTTCATCAGAACCTAGAGTTTCATCCCCCATGTGGTAGAGGGTTGAAAGACTTAATGCCCCTTACCGCAGTTGAGCGGTTTGGACTTCATTTTTAGGCCTCTGGATTTGTCCTTTTGGACTTGATCCAACAGCTTGTACAGGATAGCTGTCTAGCATGCGGAAGGTTTGCAGTTTGAAACTAGTTGCAACTTTTGACACCTTGCAGGTGTACGGGTAAGCTGTTTATAGTGTATCTAGATGCAGCGCTTACTCTTAAACGTGTACTGTCTATCTGAGTTATAAGGGACCTTTGGGTCTTCTTCCACTGTCTCCGGGTGAGTTAGATCTCCTTTTAGGGATCTGTGTTTCTGGGTGATTGTTGTTTCCTGCGGGGACTTTGTTTAGCTCAGGGTTTTCCGGAGCTGGGTTGGCTTAGTGCCTTTCTCTTCCTTGTGTCCTCTGCTTGTGCAGAGGTGATAGGGAGACTAGTCCTGCTAGTATGATTTTTTTGACCTTGAGGTATCCCTTGGTTGTCCTGAGGCTTTGAGAAATATCTTCATAAGGCTTCTAGCATTTGCGCCTTGGAGCGTTGGACTTTAGCTAGGAGTGGATCCTTCCTTTGGTCGGGGCTTTCAAATTCTTCTCGCTATCCGGATTGTCTGGATATGCATCCATATCCCTTGTGTCTGGCTATTTGGCCAGTTCGGGTGGTTAGTTCTAGGGTAAGGTTTGCCTGAACTATTAGGTGCCCGGACCTGTTTTTCTCCCTGAGACTTCTGGGTGCTGAAGCTTCGATTGGCCTTTTTCCTGACCCAGTTTTGGGTGGTTTTGGAAATTTGGATCTTAGGGCTGGTTGGGGTGTTCCACTGTAGTGGAACTTGGGTTATGTCCTTGCTCCATCAGCCTGATCTGGTCATGGTTGGCCAGGTTTTCGTATTTTTACTCTTTGCCACAGAGTAGCCCATGTCGTCTAGTGGTTAGCTGTGTGGCTTGCGTCTCAAGGGTTGTTGGTTTATACCCAGCTGCTGGCGCTGGATGTCCAATTTCTGGTGCGCCTTAGGGTTGCATTCCCCTGGTTAATTGCCAGTGTCCCAGTGGATTCCCTGCTCTGCAGGCGAATGGGTTGGCTGTGCCTCTGCTTGGCAAGCTACTTGTAGGGGGGTCCTTTTCTAGGACATCTGTGTTGGGAATTTATCTTCCCATTAGCCGGTGGCTTCGGGCCATGAGGACAGTTGTTGCCCTTCCAGCGTCATCCCTTTTCTTTAGGGGATATTCTCCCTATGGAAATGGAGTCCTTTCTTGGCGCTTCTCCTGGATGGGAGGCGGCAAGGTGGGATTAGTTCCCCCTGGGGTCTTGCTGGCTCCAAGTCAGACTTGTTGGGCCTTATTTCTCCAACATTGGTGTGTCCGGTCCACGGCGTCATCCATTACTTGTGGGATATTCTCCTCCCCTACAGGGAAAGGCAAGGAGAGCACACAGCAAGAGCTGTCAATATAGCTCCCCCTCTGGCTCCGCCCCCCAGTCATTCTCCTTGCCGCTCTGAACAAGTAGCATCTCCACGGGGATGGTGAGGAGTTTGTGGTGTTAGTTGTAGTTTTTTTTTTCTTCTATCAAGAGTTTTATTTTAAAATAGTGCTGGTATGTACTATTTACTCTGAAACAGAAAGAGATGAAGAGTTCTGTTTAAAAGAGGAGTATGATTTTAGCAGCAGTAACTAAAATCGATTGCTGTTCCCACACAAGACTGTTGAGATGAGAGAACTTCAGTTGGGGGGAACAGTTTGCAGACTTTTCTGCTCAAGGTATGACTAGCCATTTTCTAACAAGACTGTGTAATGCTGGAAGGCTGTCATTTTTCCCTCATGGGGATCGGTAAGCCATTTTCTTAGACTTAGAAAGAATAAAGGGCTTATTATGGGCTATTAACTGGTGGACACTCTTAAGGGCTAAATCGATTGTTTATTTAAGTTTTTATTTAAAGTTTGAAGTGGATTTCACACTTTTATTATTTGGGGAATGTTTTTTTTTTCACTTTTTATTTCTTTATTGAGGAACCAAATAAAAAAAAAAAACATACAGGAATTGTGTTGTGAGAAATCAGAAATACATATATAGTATATTCCATAGCAATGGAAAGACATATAAGCAAGTCGGCATCTGAGTAGAAATTAGAAAGGAATACTAATATATAGCCAACAGTTTAAACAAAACCTGTATAGTATATAAAAAACATATTTCAAAGATAATCCTCGGGTTTTTTTTCCCCCTTTACAAGAATAGTGAGGCTCCTCTAGGGCCTCCATCTCAAACTGCTATATGTCATTTCAGGAGGACAATAAGGATATATAGTCCTTTTTAGGACTTCTAAGAACTATTAAACCCATTTAACATACTTATGGTAAATATAGTGTAATATATAAGCAAACAATTAACCCCTGTGTACAATAGACAAATCATGTGAATGTATAGTCCCCAAAAGTAAAAACAATAGCCTCTCCTGGGCCTGAACCTTTAACTACTACCAATAAGGGGACTGGATAGGGGACTTGTTACAAAAATATAATGAATAGTGCCACTCTTGGACTCTTAAGGTCATAGATGATCACGGTAGCACTATTGGAATATATTAATCACATTTATAGTAACTACACTAGTATATAAAGTATGTAATGTCAATCAACATAAGGAAAGGGATGATATGAAAGGCAAGAAGCTTATTAACATCAGAATATAGAATAATCTAGCGACATAGGATTATAGTAAAGACAGCAGTCTCCACTGAATAACTGATAATGAATAAAATTATCGTCCCGCCTAATGGATATTAGATATAGACTATGGGCACACAACACTCTAAGGCAGGGACAACAATCCCATCACATATTATTGACATGTTTTAATCTAGAGTACATGTGAAGATGTTACTCAGTTGATCTAGATTCCTCAATAGAACTAGTTGCTTCTTAAGAATAAAATGCTAGCTTTTGATGGTGAGTGGGGAGTGACAATGGAATCTGTGTTCCAATTGTTTATGAAATAAACAAAATGTTTGGGGGAGGGCAGAGTGTGACATAGGAGAATTGCGGTTTCAAGGCTACTAGAGCTAACCGAATATGGTATCTATCTAGCTCTCTCAAAATGAATCAATTTGAAAGCAAATTATGTATGATAATGAAACCACTTTAACTCCAACTGGATATACAAATATAGTTATGGCTATGAAAGCCAGGCACCCTGACTGAATTAATCAGGTATATCATTTGAGTACTAGGTTACCTTTATATGAGAGTATAGAGTTAATCATATAGCTATCTCAATTGAAGAGTATATACCTATATTGCTACTTAGGAAGTCAGGACTATCACTAGAATACTATTATTCACCCTAATAGAGGTGATCTAGGAGGCTGTGTTGAAGTTTAGTATATAAAATACCTCTAAATACATCTATACCAGGGAAACAATGGGCATTCAATCCACTATAAAAGTACAGTATATGGAATAACACTCTTAACAAAACAAATAAGCAGGGCATGCAGAGTGAAAAAGGTATATGCCAGTAGCACTTCGTTAATAATTTCAAACACTTCTAGGTACATACACTAATACTAAAAATACATCAATAAGTCACTGAATAAAATTTAGCAGCCTACTCCTCTCTAATCTGCATAAGCGCATGCTACATGTCTAATATAGCGCTCTGAACATAACATAAATACAGAGCACACAATAAGGGAAACAAAAAATGGCAATAGAACAAAAAAAAAAAAAAAGGGCCTATCAAATATAACGATAAACCAATATTGAAAGTTTATTTGAAGTAGCCAAATAAGTCTCTGCCTAGAGTGTAATATTCTACCCGATTCCAGCTTTACTAGCACCGTGCTGCATCAGAGTTAGGCAAAATGTCTCCTGCTTCCCAAGAGCGATGCACGGCGTCATCCAGAAGTGAAAGTTAAAGTCCTCAACTGCCCAAGAGCAGTACACTGGTAGGGAGGATATTGTTGCATATCTATCCGCTCCACGCGGACCCTGGGCGATTGCTCGTTTACTCATCTGCCACATAAACTCTAAACACCTTCCGGTCAAGAAGCTAGGGCCCCTCGCCTCTGACCGTGACAAAGTATGAGGATACGCTATATTGTCCTGCGGCTCAACTTCCACATCAGCTGATTCTCCAGACTGGCATATCTGAGCGTCTGACACCCCCTCCACGGGACCGGCCATATCCCACGAGGGTAGGTCAGTCAATACATAGTAGCACCGTCCAGCGGCCCGCTTCTGTTGCGCGCCTTCCAAAAGCGCTTGAGGTGATGATATGACAGCTGTAGTCTGCGGCTTTCCAGTCTGAGCTGTCGGCAGGAGGGCGCCAAAAGCCCGGATCACAGCCACTTCGAAGTCGTCAAAGATGGCTTGCAGGTTATGTAGAAGTTCCTCCATGAGGACCGTTATGAAGTTTTAAGTAAAGTCACTGTAAGTACTATTCACTGTAGAATTGGCAAGTAACCCGCTCAGCAGAGGAGATCAATGCGTCACAAACCACTACCACTAGACCTTTAGGCCTCCCCATACAACAGCTTCTTCAGTGGCCAAAAAGTTGCGTTATATAGCCATAGCCAGAATACACATGAAGCGATAGTATCACAGTGTTCTTCAGTAAGTTTGGCTGTATAAAAATCATAGATAGACAAAGTTATTAATTCTTAAATCTAGTAAGTGCTCAGGAGCTCTGCAGAGCTGCGTCTTGCTGCTTCGGTGCCTGGCTCCGCCCCCCTGGGGAATGTTTTTTTATCACCAGGCACTAGTTAAGACACCTTCCCAGTCAGGAAGGGCCTTTCACTGTATTAGGCAGAGCCTCATTTTCGCGCCATTATTGTGCAGTTTCTTTTAAGTACAATGCATGCAGATGCATGTGAGAGGGTCTGGTGTCCACTGAAAAAGTTCCTAGAAGGCTTGAAATACCCCCCTGGGATAGTTGAAGTCACAACAAAGGCTGTGGCTGGGACTGTAGTGGGGTTCAAATTGCAAACGGCTCCGGTTTCCACATTTTAAGGGTTAACAGCTTGAAAATTGGGGTGCAATACTTTGAATGCATTAAGACACTGTGGTGAAAATTTGGTAAAGATTGGATAATTCCTTCATAGTTTTTCACATATTCAGTAATAAAGTGTGCCCTGTTTAACATTTAAAGAGACAGTAACGGTTTTGTTTTAAAACGGTTTTTGTACTTTATTAACCAGTTTAAGCCTGTTTAACATGTCTGTACCTTCTGATAGATCATGTTCTGTATGTATGGAAGCCAATGTGGTTTGTGCCATAGCGTCCAAACACAGTAAGGACAGTATTGTCACAAATAGTAAGGTTGCCCAGGATGATTCCTCAGATGAAGGAAGTAGAGATAGTTCTACATCTTCTCCTTCTGTGTCTATACCAGTTATGCCCGCGCAGGCGACCCCTAGTACTTCTAGCGCGCCAATGCTTGTTACTATGCAACAATTGACGGCAGTACTGGATAACTCCATAGCTAATATTTTATCCAAAATGCCAGCATTTCAGAGAAAGCGCGATTGCTCTGTTTTAAACACTGTAGAGCAGGAGGGCGCTGATAATTTTTCTGTCATACCCTCACACCAGTCTGAAGTGGCAGTGAGGGAGGGTTTCTCAGATGGAGTAATTTCTGATACAGGAAGAATTTCTCAGCAGGCAGAACCTGATGTTGTGACATTTAAATTTAAATCAGAGCATCTCCGCGCATTACTTAAGGAGGTGCTATCTACTCTGGATGATTGTGACAATCTGGTCATCCCAGAAAACTTGTGCAAGATGGACAAGTTCCTAGAGGTCCCGGTGCACCCTGATGCCTTTCCGATACCTAAACGGGTGGCGGACATAGTGAATAAGGAGTGGGAGAAGCCAGGCATACCTTTTGTCCCTCCTCCTATATTTAAGAAATTGTTCCCTATGGTCGACCCCAGGAAGGACATATGGCAAACAGTCCCTAAGGTCGAGGGGGCGGTTTCTACACTAGCCAAACACACGACCATTCCCATTGAGGACAATTGTGTTTTCAAAGATCCTATGGATAAAAAATTGGAGGGTTTGCTTAAAAAGATTTTTGTACAGCAAGGTTACCTCCTTCAACCTATTTCGTGCATTATTCCTGTCACTACAGCGGCGTGGTTCTGGTTCAAGGAACTGGAAAAGTCGCTCAGTAGGGAGACTCCGTATGAGGAAGTCATGGACAGAATTCACGCACTTAAGTTAGCTAATTCCTTTATTTTAGACGCCGCTTTGCAGTTAGCGAGATTAGCGGCGAAAAATTCAGGGTTTGCAATTGTGGCGCGCAGAGCGCTCTGGCTAAAGTCTTGGTCGGCGGATGTATCTTCCAAGACAAAATTGCTTAATATCCCTTTCAAAGGTAAGACCCTTTTTGGGCCAGAATTGAAAGAAATTATTTCAGACATCACTGGGGGAAAGGGCCATGCCCTCCCACAGGATAGGCCTTTCAAGGCTAAGAATAAGTCCAATTTTTGTTCTTCGCAATTTCAGGAACGGACCGGCTTCTAACTCGGCAGCCTCTAGACAAGAGGGTAACGCTTCCCAGACTAAACCAGCTTGGAAACCAATGCAAGGCTGGAATAAGGGTAAACAGGCCAAGAAGCCTGCTGCTGCTACCAAGACAGCATGAAGGGGTAGCCCCCGATCCGGGACCGGATCTAGTAGGGGACAGACTCTCTCTTTGCTCAGGCTTGGGCAAGAGATGTTCAGGATCCCTGGACACTGGAAATAGTCTCTCAGGGTTATCTTCTAGAATTCAAGGAACTACCCCCAAGGGGAAGGTTCCACATTTCTCACTTATCTTCAAACCAAATAAGTAGACAGGCATTCTTACATTGTTTAGAAGACCTGTTAAAGATGGGAGTGATACACCCAGTTCCAACTGTGGAACAAGGTCATGGGTTTTTACTCAAATCTGTTTGTAGTTCCCAAAGAAGAGGGAACTTTCAGACCAATTCTGGATTTAAAAATTCTAAACAAATTTCTCAGAGTTCCATCGTTCAAAATAGAAACCATTCGAACAATTTTACCTACAATCCAGGAGGGTCAATATATGACTACCGTGGATTTAAAGGATGCGTATCTACATATTCCTATCCACAAAGATCATCATCAGTTCCTAAGGTTCGCCTTTCTGGACAAACATTATCAGTTTGTGGCTCTCCCATTCGGACTAGCCACTGCTCCCAGAATTTTCACAAAGGTGCTCGGGTCCCTTCTAGCGGTTCTAAGACCAAGGGGCATTGCAGTGGCACCTTATCTGGACGACATTCTAATTCAAGCGTCGTCTCTTTCCAAGGCAAAGGCTCATACAGACATTGTTCTAGCCTTTCTCAGATCTCACGGGTGGAAGGTGAACGTAGAAAAGAGTTCCCTGTCTCCGTCGACAAGAGTTCCCTTTTTGGGAACAATAATAGATTCCTTTGAAATGAAGATCTTCCTGACAGAAGTCAGAAAGTCAAAGCTTCTAAACGCTTGTCAAGTTCTTCTCTCTATTCTGCAGCCTTCCATAGCTCAGTGCATAGAAATAGTAGGGTTGATGGTTGCAGCAATGGACATAGTTCCTTTTGCTCGAATTCATCTAAGACCATTACAACTGTGCATGCTCCAGTAGACAGGATCACCTGTCTCAGGGAATGAGTTTCTGCAGACCAAAGTGGGTCATTGTCACAACCGACGCCAGTCTATCAGGCTTGGGCGCGGTCTGGGATTCCCTGAAAACTCAGGGTTTATGGTCTCGGGAAGAGTCTCTTCTCCCGATCAACATCCTGGAACTGAGAGCGATATTCAATGCTCTCCGGGCTTGGCCTCATCTAGCGAAGGCCGGATACATAAGATTCCAGTCAGATAATATGACGACTGTAGCTTACATCAACCATCAGGGAGGAACAAGGAGTTCCTTGGCGATGAGAGAGGTATCCAAGATCATCAAATGGGCGGAGGATCACTCCTGCCACCTATCTGCAATCCACATCCCAGGAGTAGACAACTGGGAGGCGGATTATCTGAGTCGTCAGATTTTCTATCCGGGGGAGTGGGAACTCCACCCGGAGGTGTTTGCCCAGTTGACTCAATTATGGGGCATTCCAGACATGGATCTGATGGCGTCTCGTCAGAACTTCAAGGTTCCTTGCTACGGGTCCAGATCCAGGGATCCCAAGGCCACTCTAGTGGATGCATTAGTGGCGCCTTGGTCGTTCAACCTAGCTTATGCGTTTCCACCGTTCCCTCTCCTTCCCAGGCTTGTAGCCAGGATCAAACAGGAGAAGGCCACTGTGATTCTGATAGCTCCTGCGTGGCCGCGCAGGACTTGGTATGCAGACCTGGTGAATATGTCATCGGCTCCACCATGGAAGCTACATTTGAGACAGGATCTTCTAGTACGAGGTCCATTCGAACATCCAAATATAATTTCTCTGCAGCTGACTGCTTGGAAATTGAACGTTTGATTTTATCCAAGCGTGGGTTTTCAGATTCAGTGATAGATCCAGAAAACCTGTGTCTAGAAAGATTTACCATAAAATATGGAAAATATATATCTGTTGGTGGGAATCCAAGGGATTCTCCTGGAGTAAGATTAAAATTCCTAAGATCCTCTCCTTTCTCCAAGAAGGTTTGGATAAGGGATTGTCAGCGAGTTCTCTAAAAGGACAGATTTCTGCTTTATCTGTCTTGTTATACAAACGACTGGCAGCTGTGCCAGAGGTACAAGCTTTTGTACAGGCTTTGGTCAGAATCAAACCTGTTTACAGACCCTTGACTCCTCCTTGGAGTCTAAATTTAGTTCTTTCAGTTCTTCAGGGGGTTCCGTTTGAACCCTTACATTCCATAGATATCAAGTTGCTATCTTGGAAAGTTCTGTTTTTGGTTGCTATTTCTTCTGCTAGAAGAGTTTCTGAATTATCTGCTTTGCAGTGTGATCCACCCTATCTGGTGTTCCATTCAGATAAGGTTATTTTGTGTACCAAGCCTGGTTTTCTTCCAAAAGTCGTTTCCAACAAGAATATTAACCAGGAAATAGTTGTTCCTTCTCTGTGCCCGAATCCAGTTTCAAAGAAGGAACGTTTGTTACACAATTTAGATGTAGTCCGTGCTTTAAAGTTCTATTTAGAAGCAACAAAGAATTTTAGACAAACCTCATCCTTGTTTGTCGTTTACTCTGGTAAGAGGAGAGGACAAAAAGCTATTGCTACCTCTCTTTCTTTCTGGCTGAAAAGCATTATCCGATTGGCTTATGAGACTGCCGGACGGCAGCCTCCTGAACGAATCACAGCTCACTCCACTAGGGCTGTGGCTTCCACATGGGCCTTCAAGAACAAGGCTTCTGTTAATCAGATATGTAAGGCAGCGACTTGGTCTTCTCTGCACACTTTTGCCAAATTTTACAAATTTGATATTTTTGCTTCTTCGGAGGCTGTTTTTGGGAGAGGTTTTGCAAGCCGTGGTGCCTTCTGTTTAGGTAACCTGATTTGCTCCCTCCCTTCATCCGTGTCCTAAAGCTTTGGTATTGGGTCCCACAAGTAATGGATGACGCCGTGGACCGGACACACCAATGTTGGAGAAAACAGAATTTATGCTTACCTGATAAATTACTTTCTCCAACGGTGTGTCCGGTCCACGGCCCGCCCTTGTTTTTTAATCAGGTTTGAAAATTTTTTCTTTTTCTTTATACACTACAGTCACCACGGCACCCTATAGTTTCTCCTTTTTCTCCTAACCATCGGTCGAATGACTGGGGGGCGGAGCCAGAGGGGGAGCTATATGGACAGCTCTTGCTGTGTGCTCTCCTTGCCTTTCCCTGTAGGGGAGGAGAATATCCCACAAGTAATGGATGACGCCATGGACCGGACACACCGTTGGAGAAAGTAATTTATCAGGTAAGCATAAATTCTGTTTTTGATAGATCCTTAGGTCTATGGCCTTGTCTGTTTTCAGAGTCATGTTGTACTTGTGCTCTGTGGGGATGGATGTGCTTTCCTTACGCTCGTTCCTGTACCAGTTTCGGGATTCTTTTGTTCCCCTGTCTTGGATCTCTGAGGCTGGTTGTGGCTCTGTAGGTCAGGTTGGCCGAGCTGTCTAAGGCGCTGCATTCGGGTCACAGTCTCCTCTGGATGTGTGAGCTTTGTTGAGTCTATCCTGTTAGCTCAGTCTGCTAGGGTATAGATTTTCCTTTCAACTTGCTCCATTGATTTCAGAAGAGGTTTTAATCTTCCTTCGGGTTCTGAGGGTATCCTCTTCTTCTCGGGGGGGGCCTCGATTTAGGTTTTGTGTGACCCCTTTTTAGGGACATGTGTGTAGGTCCGGCGACTTAGGTTGCCTGGAGAGTGCCCTCTGGGTTGCTTTTGCGGTCTGTTTCTTGCTTGACTGCTTCTTCTTCCTCGCAAGTACCCCCTCTGTGTCGTCCTGTTATGGACTTTGTGTTCTCAAATTTTGTTTTCTTCTATAAGGTACGACGAGTCCACAGATTCATCCTTTACTTGTGGGATATTATCCTCCTGCTAACAGGAAGTGACAAAGAGCACCACAGCAGAGCTGTCTATATAGCTCCTCCCTTAGCTCCACCCCCCAGTCAATCTCTTTGCCTACTCTAAGTACTAGGAAGGGTAAAGTGAAAGAGGTGATAAAATATTAGTTTTTAATTTCTTCAAGCAAGAGTTTTTTGTTTTAAATGGTACCGATGTGTACTATTTACTCTCAGGCAGCAGATGGATGAAGACTTCTGCCTGGAGGATGATGATCTTAGCATTTGTAACTAAGATCCAGTGCTGTTCCCACAGAGGCTGAGGGGTACAAGAAACTTCAGTGTGAGGAACGTTTTTATGCTATATAGAAGTGAGGTATGTTCAGTCATTTTTTCTGGAGAGACTGTGTATTTCAGAAAGGCTGACAGTATCCCCATGAGGATAAGGGTAAGCAGTAATCCTAAGAGCTATAGAAAGGCATTACTAAGCTTGCATAAGGGGCTAATTACAAAAATGGTTGACACTGAGTTTTGAATGTTTGTGGGCAAACGTTTTATGAACTGGGAGTGCAGTTAACGTTTTGTGGGCAATAACGTTTTTTGGGCTACTTTATTGAGGGTACACTTGGCTTATTTTTTGAGTCTCAGAACCCACATGGCTAGTTTAAAACCGCTCTGGTGCGGTTCTTTGAGGCAGTAGAGACATCGAGTGAGATGGGCTGGGCCTATTTTCGCGCCTCAGATGCGCAGTTTTCACTCAACAAGCTCCAACTCCTGAGGGCCCTTGTGAATGTTTTGGGCCAAATCAAAGCCCATATTTACTATCCCTGAGGGCAGGTAGGCGCTACAGCAGGGCTGTGGCAAGGTGCTGGGGGTGTTTTTACGGATTTAGGCCTAATTTCAATCCGGTTTGCACATTAAGGGGTTAAATGTTAAATTTCCTTGTGGGGCAAACTTAACTACACATATTGAGTCTGCTTGCAAAATTTTGAAAAATTAGGTGCATTTTAAAGCAGTTTTTCAGAACGTGTATGCTTTTCTTCTCTTAAAGGCTTAAAGGCGCAGTACCGTTTTTTAATATTGTTATTTTTTTCACTAAAGTGTTTTCATGCTTGTTTGTAGTCATTACTAGCCTGTCATGTCTGACATTGAAGAAAGTCATTGTTCAATATGTTTAGAAGCCATTGTGGTTCCCCCACTTAGAATGTGTCCCTCATGCACTGAAAGGTCAATAAATTGCAAAGAACATATTTTAGCTACTAAAAGTATGTTGCAGGATGATTCTCAGTCAAAAGGGAATCAGGTTATGCCATCTAATTCTCCCCAAGTGTCACAACCATTAACGCCCGCACAAGCGACGCCAAGTACTTCTAGTGCGTCTAATTCTTTCACCCTGCAAGATATGGCCGCAGTTATGAATACTACCCTCACAGAGGTTTTGTCTAAGCTGCCTGGGTTGCAGGGGAACGCAGTAGGTCTGGTGTGAGAACAAACGCTGAGCCCTCTGACGCTTTATTAGTCATCTCACAGTGTTCTGAGTTGGGGGTGAGGGATTTGCTGTCTGAGGGAGAGATTTCTGATTCAGGAAAGATATTCCCTCAGACAGACTCAGATATGACGGCTAATAAATTTAAACTAGAACACCTCCGCTTATTGCTCAGGGAGGTTTTAGCGACTCTGGATGATTGTGACCCTATTGTAGTTCCAGAGAAATTGTGTAAAATGGACAGATTTCTAGAGGTTCCTACCTACACTGATGTTTTTCCGGTCACTAAGAGGATTTCGGACATTGTTACTAAGGAGTGGGATAGACCAGGTATTCAGTTCGCTCCCCCTCCTACTTTTAAGAAAATGTTTCCCATATCAGACACCATGCGGGACTCGTGGCAGACGGTCCCTAAGGTGGAGGGAGCTATTTCTACCCTGGCTAAGCGTGCAACTATACCTATTGAGGACAGTTGTGCTTTCAAAGATCCTATGGATAAAAAAATTAGAGGGTCTCCTAAAGAAAATATTTGTTCATCAGGGTTTTCTTCTCCAACCTATAGCGTGCATTGTTCCTGTAACTACTGCAGCTGCTTTTTGGTTCGAGGCTCTTCAGGTTGAGACCCCATTAGATGATATTCTGGATAGAATTAGGGCTCTCAAGCTAGCCAATTCTTTCATTACAGATGCCGCTTTTCAACTGGCTAAATTAGCGGCAAAGAATTCAGGTTTTGCCATTTTAGCGCATAGAGCGTTATGGCTTAAGTCCTGGTCTGCTGATGTGTCATCAAAATCTAAGCTTTTAGCCATCCCTTTCAAGAGTAAGACCCTATTTGGGCCTGAACTGAAAGAGATCATTTCAGACATCACTGGAGGGAAAGGCCATGCCCTTCCTCAGGATAAGACAAATAAGATGAGGACCAAACAACATGATTTTCAAAACTTCAAAGGTGGTCCCTCTACCTCTTCCCCTGCTGCAAAGCAAGAGAGGAATTTTGCTCAATCCAAGTCAGTCTGGAGACCTAACCAGACTTGGAACAAGGGTAAACAGGCCAAGAAGCCCGCTGCTGCCACCAAGACAGCATGAAGGGGTAGCCCCCGATCCGGGACCGGATCTAGTAGGGGGCAGACTTTCTCTCTTTGCTCAGGCTTCGGCAAGAGACGTTCAGGACTCCTGGGCTTTAGAAATCGTAACCCAGGGGTATCTTCTAGATTTCAAAGATTCTCCTCCAAGGGGGAGATTCCATCTTTCTCAATTGTCTGTAAACCAGACAAAAAGAGAGGCGTTCTTACGCTGTGTAGAAGACCCATATACCATGGGAGTGATCTGCCCAGTTCCGAAAACAGATCAGGAGCAGGGGTTCTACTCCAATCTGTTTGTGGTTTCCAAAAAAGAGGGAACCTTCAGACCAATTTTAGACCTCAAGATCCTAAACAAATTCCTCAGAGTCCCATCCTTCAAGATGGAGACCATTCGGACTATTTTACCAATGATCCAGGAGGGTCAATATATGACCGCCGTGGACTTAAAGGATGCGTATCTTCACATTCCTATCCACAAAGATCATCACCAGTTCCTCAGGTTCGCATTTCTGGACAAGCATTACCAGTTTGTGGCTCTTCCCTTCGGGTTGGCCACAGCTCCCAGAATTTTCACAAGAGTTCCACTCCTGGGAACTCTTGATAGATTCGGTGGACATGAAAATTTTGTGGAATGGGGATTATGCAGATTTATCTCCTCAGATAAAGCTGGATCAAGAGACCAGAGACTCTATTCCTTGGTGGTTGTCACAGGATCATCTGTCCCAGGGAATGTGTTTCCGCAGGCCAGCATGGGACATAGTGACAAAGGACGCCAGCCTATTGGGCTGGGGTGCAATCTGGAATTCCCTGAAAGCACAGGTTTTGTGGACTCAGGGGAAGGCTCTCCTCCCGATAAATATTCAAGAACTGAGAGCGATATTCAACGCGCTTCTGGCGTGGCCTCAGCTGGCTTCGGCCAGATTCATAAGATTCCAGTCGGACAATATCACGACTGTAGCATATATCAATCATCAGGGGGGAACAAAGAGTTCTCTAGCGATGATAGAGGTTTCCAAAATATTTCGATGGGCAGAGACTCACTCTTGCCATCTATCGGCAATCTATATCCCAGGAGTGGAGAACTGGGAAGCGGATTTCCTAAGTCGTCAGACTTTTCATCCGGGGGAGTGGGAACTCCATCTGGAGGTGTTTGCTCAATTGATTCATCGTTGGGGCAAACCAGAACTGGATCTCATGGCGTCTCGTCAGAATGCCAAACTTCCTTGTTTCGGGTCCAGGTCAAGGGATCCTCAGGCAGTACTGATAGATGCTCTAGCAGTACCCTGGTGATTTTGATAGCACCTATGTGACCACGCAGGACTTGGTATGCAGACCTGGTGGACATCTCATCTCTTCCACCATGGACTCTGCCACTGAAACAGGACCTTCTGATTCAAGGTCCGTTCCAGCATCCAAATCTAGTTTCTCTGCGGCTGACTGCTTGGAGATTGAACGCTTGATTTTCTCCAAGCGGGGTTTCTCTGAGTTGGTCATAGATACCTTGATTCAGGCTCGAAAGCCTGTCACTAGGAAAATTTATCATAAGATATGGTGTAAATATCTTTATTGGTGTGAATCCAAAGGCTACTCATGGAGTAAGATTAGGATTCCTAGGATTTTGTCCTTTCTCCAAGAAGGATTGGAGAAGGGGCTATCAGCTAGTTCCTTAAAGGGATAGATATCTGCCTTATCAATTCTACTGCACAAGCGTCTGGCGGATGTTCCAGAAGTTCAGGCGTTTTTTCAGGCGTTGGTTAGAATCAAGCCTGTGTTTAAACCTGTTGCTCCCCAATGGAGCTTAAATTTGGTTCTTAAAGTTCTTCAAGGGGTTCCGTTTGAACCTCTTTATTCCATAGATATCAAGCTTTTATCTTGGAAAGTTCTTTTTTTGATGGCTATTTCCTCGGCTCGTAGAGTCTCCGAGTTATCTGCTTTACAATGTGATTCTCCTTATCTGATCTTCCATGCAGATAAGGTAGTTCTGCGTACAAAACCTGGGTTTTTGCCTAAGGTGGTATCTACTAAGAATATCAATCAAGAGATTGTTTCTTCATTGTGTCTTAATCCTTCTTCAAAGAAGGAACGTCTTTTACATAATCTGGACGTGGTTCGTGCTTTAAAGTTTTACTTACAAGCTACTAAAGATTTTCGTCAAACATCTGCTTTGTTTGTTGTTTACTTTGGACAGAGAAGAGGTCAGAAGGCTTCGGCAACCTCTCTTTCTTTTTGGCTAAGAAGCATAATCCGCTTAGCCTATGAGACTGCTGGGCAGCAGCCTCCTGAAAGGATTACAGCTCATTCTACTAGAGCTGTGGCTTCCACTTGGAACTTTAAAAATGAGGCTTCTGTTGAACAGATTTGCAAGGCGGCGACTTGGTCTTCGCTTCATACTTTTTCCAAATTCTACAAATTTGATAATTTTGCTTCTTCGGAGGCTATTTTTGGGAGAAAGGTTTTACAGGCAGTGGTACCTTCCGTTTAAGTACCTGCCTTGTCCCTCCCTTCATCCGTGTACTTTAGCTTTGGTATTGGTATCCCACAAGTAATGGATGATCCGTGGACTGGATACACCTTACAAGAGAAAACACAATTTATGCTTACCTGATAAATTTATTTCTCTTGTGGTGTATCCAGTCCACGGCCCGCCCTGTCATTTTAAGGCAGGTCAAAATTTTAGATTAAACTACAGTCACCACTGCACCCTATGGTTTCTCCTTTCTCGGCTTGTTTCGGTCGAATGACTGGATATGGCAGTTAGGGGAGGAGCTATATAGCAGCTCTGCTGTGGGTGTCCTCTTGCAACTTCCTGTTGGAAAGGAGAATATCCCACAAGTAATGGATGATCCGTGGACTGGATACACCACAAGAGAAATAAATTTATCAGGTAAGCATAAATTGTGTTTTAAGCAGTACCGTTTTTTAAGATTGTTATTTTTTCACTAATTACTAGCCATTACTAGCCTGTTTAACATGTCTGACATTGAGGAAAGCCAATGTTCCATGTGTTTAGAAGCCATTGTGGAACCCCCACTTAAAATGTGTCCCTCATGTACTGAAAGGACCTTACATTGCAAAGAACATATTTTAGCTGATTAAAGTATGTCGCAGGATGATTCTCAGTCAGAAGAGAATCAGGTTTTGCCATCTACTTCTCCCCAAGTGTCACAACCTTTAACGCCCGCACAAGCGACGCCAAGTACTTCTAGTGCGTCTAATTCTTTCACCCTGCAAGATATGGTCGCAGTTATGTCTACTACCCTCACAGAGGTATTATCTAAACTGCCTGGTTTGCAGGGGAAGCACAGTAGGTCTGGTATGAGAGTAAATGCTGAGCCCTCTGACGCTTTATTAGCCATCTCAGATGTACCCTCACAATGCTCTGAATTGAGGGTAGGGGAATTGCTGTCTGAGGGAGAGCTTTCTGATTCAGGAAAGATGTTCCCTCAAACATACTCAGATATGATGGCTTTTAAGTTTAAAGGGACACTGAACCCAATTTTTTTCTTTTGTAATTGTTGCAAT
The DNA here is from genome assembly GCF_027579735.1 of Bombina bombina. Classification (NCBI taxonomy): domain Eukaryota; kingdom Metazoa; phylum Chordata; class Amphibia; order Anura; family Bombinatoridae; genus Bombina; species Bombina bombina. Next base: position 931,061,965 of record NC_069503.1, on the reverse strand, counting down.
TTTAAGCAACTTTCTAATTTACTCCTATTATCAATTTTTCTTTGTTCTCTTGCTATCTTTATTTGAAAAAGAATGTATCTAAGCTTTTTTTGGTTTCAGTACTCTGGACAGCACTTTTTTATTGGTGGATGAATTTATCCACCAATCAGCAAGGACAACCCAGGTTGTTCACCAAAAATGGGCCGGCATCTAAACTTACATTCTTGCATTTCAAATAAAGATACCAAGAGAATGAAGAAAATTTGATAATAGGAGTAAATTAAAAAGTTGCTTAAAATTTCATTCTCAATCTATTGAGGACAGTTGTGCTTTCAAAGATCCTATGGATAAAAAATTAGAGCAGGAGGGGAATTTTGCTCAATCCAAGTTTGTCTGGAGACCTAACCAGACCTGGAATAAAGGTAAACAGGCCAAGAAGCCCGCTGCTGCTACCAAGACAGCATGAAGGGGCAGCCCCGGATCCGGGACCGGATCTAGTGGGGGTCAGACTTTCTCTCTTCGCTGAGGCTTGGGCAAGAGACGTTCAGGGTTCCTGGGCATTAGAAATATTGACCCAGGGGTATCTTCTAGAATTCAAAGATTCTCCTCCAAGGGGGAGATTTCATCTTTCACGGTTGTCTGTAAACCAGACAAAAAGAGAGGCGTTCTTACGCTGTGTAGAAGACCTATATACTATGGGGGTAATCTGCCCAGTTCCAAAAGCAGAACAGGGGCAGGGGTTTTACTCCAATCTGTTTGTGGTTCCCAAAAAAGAGGGAACCTTCAGAATGATTTTAGATCTCAAGATCCTAAACAAATTTCTCAGAGTCCCATCCTTCAAGATGGAGACCATTCGGACAATTTTACCAATGATCCAGGAGGGTCAATATATGACCACCGTGGATTTCAAGGATGCGTATCTTCACATTCCTATCCACAAAGATCATCACCAGTTCCTCAGGTTTGCCTTCCTGGACAAGCATTACCAGTTTGTGGCTTTTCCTTTCGGGTTGGCCACAGCTCCCAGAATTTTCACAAAGGTGCTAGGGTCCCTTCTGGAGGTTCTAAGGCCGCGGGGCATAGCAGTGGCGCCCTATCTGGACGATATCTTGATTCAGGCATCAACTTACCAACTAGACAAATCTCACACGGACATCGTGTTGGCTTTTCTAAGATCTCACGGGTGGAAGGTGTACATAAAGAAGAGTTCACTTGTCCCTCTCACAAGAGTTCCATTCCTGGGAACTCTGATAGACTCGGTAGACATGAAAATTTTTCTGACGGAGGTCAGAAAATCAAAGATTTTAACCACCTGCCGAGCACTTCATTCCATTCCTCGGCCGTCAGTGGCTCAGTGTATGGAGGTAATTGGACTAATGGTAGCGGCAATGAACATAGTTCCATTTGCTCGCTTGTATCTCAGATCACTGCAACTATGCATGCTTAGACAGTGGAATGGGGCTATGCAAATTTATCTCCTCAAATAAATCTGGATCAAGAGACCAGAGACTCTCTTCTTTGGTGGTTGTCACAGGATCATCTGTCCCAGGGAATGTGTTTCCGCAGGCCAGCATGGGTCATAGTGACGACGGACGCCAGCCTATTGGGCTGGGGTGCAGTCTGGAATTCCCTAAAGGCACAGGGTGTGTGGACTCAGGAGGAGGCTCTCCTTCCAATAAATATTCTAGAACTGAGAGCGATATTCAACGCGCTTCAGGTGTGGCCTCAGCTGGCTTCGGCCAAATTTATAAGATTCCAGTCGGACAATATCACGACTGTGGCATATATCAATCATCAAGGGGGAACAAAGAGTTCTCTAGCGATGATAGAGGTTTCCAAAATAATTTGATGGGCAGAGACTCACTCTTGCCTTCTATCAGCAATCTATATCCCAGGAGGGGAGAACTGGGAAGCGGATTTTCTAAGTCGGCAGACTTTTCATCCGGGGGAGTGGGAGCTCCATCTGGAGGTGTTTGCACAATTAATTCGTCAATGGGGCACACCAGAATTGGATCTGATGGCATCTCGTCAGAATGCCAAACTTCCTTGTTACGGGTCCAGATCAAGGGATCCCCAAGCAGTACTGATAGATGCTCTAGCAGTACCTTGGTCGTTCAACCTTGCTTACGTGTTTCCTCCTTTTCCTCTCCTTCCTCGTCTGATTGCCAGAATCAAACAGGAGAGGGCTTCGGTAATTTTGATAGCACCTGCGTGGCCACGCAGGACTTGGTATGCAGACCTGGTGGAAATGTCATCTCTGCCACCGTGGAAACTGCCACTGAGACAGGACCTTCTCATTCAAGGTCTGTTCCAGCATCCAAATCTAGTTTCTCTGCGGCTGACTGCCTGGAGATTGAACGCTTGATTTTATCTAAGTGGGGATTCTCTGAGTCGGTCATAGATACCTTGATTCAGGCTCGAAAGCCTTACAATAAGATATGGCGTAAATATCTTTATTGGTGCAAATCCAAAGGCTACTCATGGAGTAAGATCAGGATTCCTAGGATTTTGTCCTTTCTCCAAGAAGGATTGGAGAAGGGGTTATCAGCTATTTCCCTAAAGGGACAGATATGTGCTCTATCAATTTTAATGCACAAGCGTCTGGCGGATGTTCCAGACGTTCAGTTGTTTTGTCAGGCTTTGGTTAGAATCAAGCCTGTGTTTAAACTTATTGCTCCGCCATGGAGTTTGAATTTAGTTCTTAAAGTTCTTCAAGGGGTTACGTTTGAACCTTTGCATTCCATAGATATTAAACTTTTATCTTGTAAAGTTCTGTTTCTGGTAGCTCTCTCCTTGGCTCGAAGAGTTTCGGAGTTGTCTGCTTTACAGTGTGGTTCCCCTTATCTGATTTTCCATGCAGATAAGGTAGTTTTGCGTACCAAACCTGGGTTTCTTCCTAAGGTAGTATCTAATAAGAACATCAATCAAGAGATTGTTGTTCCTTCATTATGTCCTAATCCTTCTTCAAAGAAGGAACGTCTCTTACACAATCTTGATGTGGTTCATGCTTTGAAGTTTTATTTACAAGCTACGAAGGATTTTCGTCAAACATCTGCTTTGTTTGTTATCTACTCTGGACAGAGGAGAGGCCAAAATTCTTCGGCAACTTCTCTTTCTTTTTGGCTGAGAAGCATAATCCGCTTAGCTTATGAGACTGCTGGCCAGCAGCCTCCTGAAAGAATTACAGCTCATTCCACTAGAGCGGTGGCTTCCACATGGGCTTTTAAAAATAAGGCCTCTGTTTAACAGATTTGTAAGGCTGCGACTTGGTCTTCGCTTCATACTTTTTCTAAATTCTACAAATTTGATACTTTTTCTTCTTCGGAGGCTATTTTTGGGAGAAAGGTCTTACAGGCAGTGGTGCCTTCCGTTTAAGCGCCTGCCTTGTCCCTCCCTTCATCCGTGTCCTATAGCTTTGGTATTGGTATCCCACAAGTAATGGATGAATCCATGGACTGGATACACCTTACAAGAGAAAACAAAATTTATGCTTACCTGATAAATTTATTTCTCTTGTGGTGTATCTAGTCCACGGCCCGCCCTGTCATTTTAAGGCAGGTGTTTTTTATTTTTAAACTACAGTCACCACTGCACCCTATAGTTTCTCCTTTTTTCTTGCTCGTCTTCGGTCGAATGACTTTGGGTGGCAGTTAGGGGAGGAGCTATATAGACAGCTCTGCTGTGGGTGTCCTTGCAACTTCCTGTTGGGAAGGAGAATATCCCACAAGTAATGGATGAACCCGTGGACTGGATACACCACAAGAGAAATAAATTTATTAGGTAAGCATACATTTTGTTTTTTCCTATCCACGACCACATTCATTGGATCCAAAAAAGTACAACTTTAAACTTTTATCTCATTTAACTTTAACTTGTTTCTTTTCTCAGTAAACTAAACCTTTTACCTTTGAGTAATTACACCATTTGTGAAGCCTAAGTGAGCAGTGCTTAAATTTTTGCAATGCTTATGTCTGTCATGCTGTGACACTTGTGAGGATGTCAGTTGTGTTTGGCTGGAAATGATAGCATCTTATATGCTTTATATTCATTATTTCTTTTAATACAAAATAAAGGATTATTGATGAGGTAGGTAACTTCTCCAAAATGACAGCCAAGACATTAAACACTTTGAAATGCAAATATAAAAAGATAATATATATATATATATATATATATATATATATATACATACACACACACACACACTCACTCGCCACTTTATTAGGTACACCTGTTCAATTGCTTGGTAACACAAATTGCTAATCAGCAACTCAATGCATTTAGGCATCTAGACATGGTGAAGACGACTTGCTGAAGTTCAAACCAAGCATCAGAATGGGGAAGAAATGGGATTTAAGTGACTTTGAACATGGCATGGTTGTTGGTGCCAGACGGGCTGGTCTGAGTATTTTAAAAACTGCTGATCTCTCATCTCTAGGGTTTACAGAGAATGGTCCGAAAAAGAGAAAATATCCAGTGAGTAGCAGTTGTGTGGACGACAATGCCTTGTTGAGGTCAGAGGAGAATGGGCAGACTGGTTCGAGATGATAGGCAACAGTAACTCAAATAACCACTCGTTACAACCAAGGTATGCAGAATACCATCTCTGAAAGCACAACACGTCGAACATTGAAGCAGCAAATGGGCTACAGCAGCAGAAGACCACACCGGGTGCCACTCCTGTCAGCTAACAGGAAACTGAGGCTACAATTCGCACAGGCTCACCAAAATTGGACAATAGAAAATTGGAAAAACGTTGCCTGGTCTGATGAGTCTCGATTTCAGCTGCGACATTCAGATGATAGGGTCAGAATTTGGTGTCAACAACATGAAAGCATGGATCCGTCCTGCAACCTAAGTTACAACAGTGTCATTGTTTTATAGATACTAAAACTTTACATTTATTTTGTCACTATTTATACAACTAATGAAACTTGAAAATTAAAAAACAAAAACTTTATTCTCAGACAAATCTTTTCTTTGAATGCATCATTCTATTTAGCATTTTCTTTTAGTGTTTAATGTCCCTTTAAATTCTCATTAAGTTATGGTTTTATTTCTGCCTTAGAGGCAAATTAAACTTCTGGATACAGAATCATGGTTAGTTCTTACCTTGCTATTGCCTTTCCTCGGTTGTTCTTCTATTTTAGCCGCTTATTTGTGCCAGTTGGTGAAGCTCCCTGTTTTCATACTGTGCGCCACCATCTTGAAACTTAGGTATTTCACACCCTGTAACAGAAGCAGCTTGCATTCACAGATGAGTAAAATTGCCTATATATATCAAAAAGTAATGCCTCCTCAGTCACCACAACTTTATTAATGTGTGTATATATCATGTAACTTAAAGGGACAGTAACGTCATAAATAGACATTACTGATTTAGACATTTACTTCTATTATTTAATTTGCTTCCTTCTCTTGTTAACCTTTATGCTAAAAATGTTTACATAAGCTCAGGAGCAGCAAAGAACATAGGTTCTAGCTGCTGATTGGTGACTGCATATATATACCGATTGTCATTGGCTCACCCCATGTGTTAGAAACCAGTAGTGCATCGCTGCTCCTTCAACAAATTATATCAAGAGAATTAAGCAAATACTAGAAGTAAACTGGAAAGTGGTTTAAAATTGTATGTTCTACCTAAATCATGAAAGAAACCTTCTGGGTTTCATGTCCCTTTAACTTACATTTTGCATAAAAACGGCAAAAAATGCAAATCTTCCTCTCTATTGTAGAGAACAAGATAAAGCTGGTCTTTAAATGTTCACTATTTGTCACAACATGCAGGAATATGAGCTCCAGGATGAGGGTGTTCAGTATAAAAATGCAGCGCTTTACCAAACAGCGCCTGTAATGGGTTAAAATAAATAGATGTTTCTGAACAGAGCCACAGGCACAGAAGGAGAAACAATAACATTATTCTAATTATTTATTTTATAGAGCTGCTAAATTCTGTAGCACTGCATACAAAAATAGGAGTATGCAAAGAAGATGATTTGTGGTAAGATACAAATACATAACAGACTAAACAAAACAAGTTAATACAGGAGACGGAAGAGATTCCGGCTCAGCAGATCTTACAGCCTATTGCAGAGACAAAAGGCTTGGGGTAGTTGCAGCAGAAAGTTAGGGCCGTTCAAGATTTATGTTGGTTAGGATGAAAAGCAATTGGAGGAGAGTTGGTAAGCCTCTTTGAATAGGTAGGGTTATATTGACCCTTAAAGGGACAGAAAACTCAAAATTTTCTTTCATAATTTGGAAAGAACATACAATTTTTTAAACAACTTTCCAATTTACCTCTATTATCAAATTAGCTTCATTATCTTGTTATCCTTTGCTGAAGGAACAACATTGCACTACTGGCAGCTAGCTGAACACATCTATTTAGCCAATCACAAGAGACACGTGTGCAGGCACCAATCAGCAGCAGCTCCCACTAGTGTATGATCTGTGGATATTCTTTTTCAACAAGGGATACAAGAGAACAAAGCACATTTGAAAATAGAAATGAGTTTAAAAGTGTTTTAAAATGACATACTCTATCTGAATCATGCAAGTTTAATTTTGATTTTCCTATCCCTTTAAACTATACAAGGTTGGGACAGTCTGATGGTGCAAGGTAGCAGGTTCCAGAGAACAGAACTTGGAGCACCACATGATGAGGTGAGAGAGGTTAGAAGAAATAATAGGAGTGGAAATATGTAGGTCAGAGGGCGGGGCGGGAGTATTCGGAGATAAGTGAGGAAATATAGTTGGGAGTGAGGTTGTTGAGTGATTTTATCGGGGTTAATATTTTGAATTGTATTTTAAAGTGTAAGGCAAGCCAGTGTAGGGATTGGTGCAATTACACATCCAAATGAAAACAACCTAAAAAGGTGAAATGAAATGCTAATTAAGGTAACATATATAAAAATGTAGGTTTAGTATCCTTTTAACATCTGATATTAAAGGGACAGTCTACACCAGAATTTTTATTGTTTTAAAAGATAGATAATCCCTTTATTACCCATTTCCCAGTTTTGCATAACCAACACAGTTATAATAATATACTTTTAACCTCTGTGATTATCTTGTATCTAAGCCTCTGCAAACTGCCCCTTTTTTCAGTTCTTTTGACAAACTTGCAGTCTAGCCAATCAGTGCCTGCTCCCAGATAACTTCTCGTGCACGAGCACAGTGTTATCTATATGAAATACGTGAACTAACACCCTCTAGTGGTGAAAAACTGTTAAAATGCAATCTGAAAGAGGTGGGCTTCAAGGTCTAAGAAATTAGCATATGAACCTCCTAGGTTAAGCTTTCAACTAAGAATACCAAGAGAACAAAGCAAAATTGGTGATAAAAGTAAATTGGAAAATTGTTTAAAATTACATGCCCTATCTGAATCATGAAAGTTTATTTTGGCCTAGACTGTCCCTTTAAAGGGACATGAATAATGTTTTATTTCATTGTGTTTGTTCTCTTAATATCTTTTGTTGTAAGCTAAGGAGTGTGTATGTTTCTTGAGCACTGTATGGCAGCAGTTTTGCATATCAAATACAGATAACGCTCCCAACAGATTTATGCATAATGGAGTTTTAGATAAAGTAGTCATATTTAAAGTAAGGTAACGTTTTTGAGTCTTGGCTTTTCCATTTAACAGATCTCAAAGAGTTTATGCAATAACTCCAATAATAAGTGCCCTTTGCAAACTGAAAACACAGGGCGCGATCACATACTTATGTTGTGTAATTTTCAGCGCAACTGCTGTAACCCACGTCGCCCGTAAGTTCACCTCGCACATCTGGTGAATCGCATAAAATACGCCGCCATATGATAAACTGGCGTAAGTAGGCCAAACTGGCGATGTTCAGAAATGTGCGCAAATACACATTTCTTTCATGTAAATAGCAAGAGTCCATGAGCTAGTGACGTATGGGATATACATTCCTACCAGGAGGGGCAAAGTTTCCCAAACCTCAAAATGCCTATAAATACACCCCTCACCACACCCACAAATCAGTTTTACAAACTTTGCCTCCTATGGAGGTGGTGAAGTAAGTTTGTGCTAGATTCTACGTTGATATGCGCTCCGCAGCAGGTTGGAGCCCGGTTTTCCTCTCAGTGTGCAGTGAATGTCAGAGGGATGTGAGGAGAGTATTGCCTATTTGAATTCAATGGTCTTCCTTCTACAGGATCTATTTCATAGGTTCTCTGTTATCGGTCGTAGAGATTCATCTCTTACCTCCCTTTTCAGATCGACGATATACTCTTATATACCATTACCTCTACTGATTCTCGTTTCAGTACTGGTTTGGCTTTCTACTACATGTAGATGAGTGTCCTGGGGTAAGTAAGTCTTATTTTCTGTGACACTCTAAGCTATGGTTGGGCACTTTTTTATAAAGTTCTAAATATATGTATTCAAACATTTATTTGCCTTGACTCAGGATGTTCAACATTCCTTATTTCAGACAGTCAGTTTCATATTTGGGATAATGCATTTGAATCAATCATTTTTTTTCTTACCTTAAAAATTTGACTTTTTCCCTGTGGGCTGTTAGGCTCGCGGGGGCTGAAAATGGTTCATTTTATTGCGTCATTCTTGGCGCGGACTTTTTTGGCGCAAATTTTTTTTTCTGTTTCCGGCGTCATACGTGTCGCCGGAAGTTGCGTCATTTTTGACGTTCTTTTGCGCCAAAAGTGTCGGCGTTCCGGATGTGGCGTCATTTTTGGCGCCAAAAGCATTTAGGCGCCAAATAATATGGCCGTCATTTTTGGCGCTAAAAAAATATGGGCGTCACTATTGTCTCCACATTATTTAAGTCTCATTTTTTATTGCTTCTGGTTGCTAGAAGCTTGTTCACTGGCATTTTTTTCCCATTCCTGAAACTGTCATTTAAGGAATTTGATCAATTTTGCTTTATATGTTGTTTTTTCTATTACATATTGCAAGATGTCCCACGTTGAAACTGAGTCAGAAGATACTTCTGGAAAATCGCTGCCTGGGGCTGGAGCTACCAAAGCTAAGTGTATCTACTGTAAACTTATGGTATCTGTTCCTCCAGCTGTTGTTTGTACTGTTTTGTCATGACAAACTGTTAATGCAGATAATATTTCCTTTAGTACTGTTACATTACCTGTTGCTGTTCTGTCAACATCTAATACTCAGAGTGTTCCTGATAACATAAGAGATTTTGTTTCTAAATCCATTAAGAAGGCTATGTCTACTATTTCTCCTTCTAGTAAACGTAAAAAGTCTTTTAAAACTTCTCATTTTTCAGATGAATTTTTAAATGAACTTCATCATTCTGATTCTGATAATGGTTCTTCTGGTTCAGAGGATTCTGTCTCAGAGGTTGATGCTGATAAATCTTCATATTTATTTAAAATTGAATTTATTCGTTCTTTACTTAAAGAAGTCCTAATTGTATTAGAAATTGAGGATTCTGGTCCTCTTGATACTAAATCTAAACGTTTAGATAAGGTTTTTAAATCTCCTGTAGTTATTCCAGAAGTTTTTCCTGTCCCTGGTGCTATTTCTGAAGTAATTTCCAGGGAATGGAATAATTTGGGTAATTCATTTACTCCTTCTAAACGTTTTAAGCAATTATATCCTGTGCCATCTGACAGATTAGAGTTTTGGGACAAAATCCCTAAAGTTGATGGGGCTGTCTCTACTCTTGTTAAGCGTACTACTATTCCTACGGCAGATGGTACTTCCTTAAGGATCCTTTAGATAGGAAAATTGAATCCTTTCTAAGAAAAGCTTACTTGTGTTCAGGTAATCTTCTTAGACCTGCTATATCTTTAGCGGATGTTGCTGCAGCTACATCTTTTGGTTAGAAGCTTTAGCGCAACAAGTAACAGATCATAATTCTCATAGCATTTTTATTCTTCTTCAACATGCTAATAATTTTATTTGTGATGCCATCTTTGATATCATTAGAGTTGATGTCAGGTATATGTCTCTAGCTATTTTAGCTAGAAGAGCTTTATGGCTTAAGACTTGGAATGCTGATATGTCTTCTAAGTCTACTCTGCTTTCCCTTTCTTTCCAGGGTAATAATCGTTATCGTTCCTTTCGTCACAAGGAACAAAAACCTGATCCTTCATCCTCAGGAGCGGTATCAGTTTGGAAACCATCTCCAGTCTGGAATAAATCCAAGCTTTTTAGAAAATCAAAGCCAGCTCCTAAGTCCACATGAAGGTGCGGCCCTCATTCCAGCTCAGCTGGTAGGGGGCAGATTACGTTTTTTCAAAGAAATTTGGATCAATTCCGTTCACAATCTTTGGATTCAGAACATTGTTTCAGAAGGGTACAGAATTGGCTTCAAGATAAGGCCTCCGGCAAAGAGATTTTTTCTTTCCCGTGTCCCAGTAAACCCAGCGAATTTCTGAAATGTGTTTCAGATCTAGAGTTGACTGGAGTAATGTTGCCAGTTCCAGTTCTGGAACAGGGACTGGGGTTTTATTCAAATCTCTTCATTGTACCAAAGAAGGAAAATTCCTTCAGACCAGTTCTGGATCTAAAAATATTGAATCGTTATGTAAGGATACCAACATTCAAAATGGTAACTGTAAGGACTATCCTGCCTATTGTTCAACAAGGGCATTATATGTCTACAATAGATTTACAGGATGCATATCTGCATATTCCGATTCATCCAGCTCACTATCAGTTTCTGAGATTCTCTTTCCTAGACAAGCATTACCAGTTTGTGGCTCTGCCGTTTGGCCTAGCTACAGCTCCAAGAATTTTTACGAAGGTTCTCGGTGCCCTTCTGTCTGTAATCAGAGAACAGGGTATTGTGGTATTCCTTATTTGGACGATATCTTGGTACTTGCTCAGTCTTCACATTTAGCAGAATCTCATACGAATCGACTTGTGTTGTTTCTTCAACATCATGGTTGGAGGATCAATTTACCAAAAAGTTCCTTGATTCCTCAGACTCAGGTAACCTTTTTAGGTTTTCAGATAGATTCAGTGTCCATGACTCTATCTTTGATAGACATGAGACGTCTAAAGTTGATATCAGCTTGTCGAAACCTTCAGTCACAATCTTTCCCTTCGGTAGCCTTATGCATGGAAATTCTAGGTCTTATGACTGCGGCATCGGACGCGATCCCCTTTGCTCGTTTTCACATGCGGCCTCTTCAGCTCTGTATGCTGAACCAGTGGTGCAGGGATTACACAAAGATATCTCAATTAATATCTTTAAAACCGATTGTACGACACTCTCTGACGTGGTGGACAGATCACCATCATTTAGTTCAGGGGGCTTCTTTTGTTCTTCCGACCTGGACTGTATTTTCAACAGATGCAAATTTTACAGGTTGGGGAGCTGTGTGGGGGTCTCTGACAGCACAAGGGGTTTGGGAATCTCAGGAGGTGAGATTACCGATCAATATTTTGGAACTCCGTGCAATTTTCAGAGCTCTTCAGTCTTGGCCTCTTCTAAAGAGAGAATCGTTCATTTGTTTTCAGACAGACAATGTCACAACTGTGGCATACATCAATCATCAAGGAGGGACTCACAGTCCTCTGGCTATGAAAGAAGTATCTCAAATTCTGGTATGGGCGGAATCCAGCTCCTGTCTAGTTTCTGCGGTTCATATCCCAGGTATAGACAATTGGGAAGCGGATTATCTCAGTCGCCACACGTTACATCCGGGCGAATGGTCTCTTCTCCCAGAGGTATTTCTTCAGATTGTTCAAATATGGGGTCTTCCAGAAATAGATCTGATGGCTTCTCATCTAAACAAGAAACTTCCCAGGTATCTGTCCAGATCCAGGGATCCTCAAGCGGAAGCAGTGGATGTGTTGTCACTTCCTTGGAAGTATCATCCTGCCTATATCTTTCCGCCTCTAGTTCTTCTTCCAAGAGTAATCTCCAAGATTCTGAAGGAATGCTCGTTAGTTCTGCTGGTGGCTCCAGCATGGCCTCACAGGTTTTGGTATGCGGATCTTGTCCGGATGGCCTCTTGCCAACCGTGGACTCTTCCGTTAAGACCAGACCTTCTGCCACAAGGTCCTTTTTTCCATCAGGATCTCAAATCCTTAAATTTAAAGGTATGGAGATTGAACGCTTGATTCTTAGTCAAAGAGGTTTCTCTGACTCTGTGATTAATACTATGTTACAGGCTCGTAAATCCGTATCTAGGGAGATATATTATAGAGTCTGGAAGACTTATATTTCTTGGTGTCTTTCTCATCATTTTTCCTGGCATTCTTTTAGAATTCCGAGAATTTTACAGTTTCTTCAGGATGGTTTGGATAAAGGTTTGTCTGCAAGTTCCTTGAAAAGACAAATCTCTGCTATTTCTGTTCTTTTTCACAGAAAGATTGCTAATCTTCCTGATATTCATTGTTTTGTACAAGCTTTGGTTCGTATAAAACCTGTCATTAAGTCAATTTCTCCTCCTTGGAGTTTGAATTTGGTTCTGGGGGCTCTTCAAGCTCCTCCGTTTGAACCTATGCATTCTTTGGACATTAAATTGCTTTCTTGAAAAGTTTTGTTCCTTTTGGCCATCTCTTCTGCCAGAAGAGTTTCTGAATTATCTGCTCTTTCTTGTGAGTCTCCTTTTCTGATTTTTCATCAGGATAAAGCGGTGTTGCGAACTTCTTTTAAATTTTTACCTAAGGTTGTGAATTCTAACAACATTAGTAGAGAAATTGTGGTTCCTTCATTATGTCCTAATCCTAAGAATTCTAAGGAGAAATCATTGCTTTCTTTGGATGTAGTTAGAGCTTTGAAATATTATGTTGAAGCTACTAAGAATTTCCGAAAGATTTCTAGTCTATTTGTTATCTTTTCCGGTTCTAGGAAAGGTCAGAAGGCTTCTGCCATTTCTTTGGCATCTTGGTTGAAATCTTTAATTCATCATGCTTATGTCGAGTCGGGTAAAACTCTGCCTCAAAGGATTACAGCTCATTCTACTAGGTCAGTTTCTACTTCCTGGGCGTTTAGGAATGAAGCTTCGGTTGTTCAGATTTGCAAAGCAGCAACTTGGTCTTCTTTGCATACTTTTACTAAATTCTACCATTTTGATGTGTTTTCTTCTTCTGAAGCAGTTTTTGGTAGAAAACTACTTCAGGCAGCTGTTTCAGTTTTGATTCTTCTGCTTATAATTTCAGTTTTTTTCATTATAAGTTTTAAACTTTGTTTGGGTGTGGATTATTTTCAGCGGAATTGGCTGTCTTTATTTTATCCCTCCCTCTCTAGTGACTCTTGCGTGGAAGATCCACATCTTGGGTAGTCATTATCCCATACGTCACTAGCTCATGGACTCTTGCTAATTACATGAAAGAAAACATAATTTATGTAAGAACTTACCTGATAAATTCATTTCTTTCATATTAGCAAGAGTCCATGAGGCCCACCCTTTTTTGTGGTGGTTATGATTTTTTTGTATAAAGCACAATTATTCCAATTCCTTATATTTATGCTTCGCACTTTTTTCTTATCACCCCACTTCTTGGCTATTCGTTAAACTGATTTGTGGGTGTGGTGAGGGGTGTATTTATAGGCATTTTGAGGTTTGGGAAACTTTGCCCCTCCTGGTAGGAATGTATATCCCATACGTGACTAGCTCATGGGGGCCCATTTATCAAAGGGCTTGCGGACCTGATCCGACACTGCGGATCAGGTCCGCAAGACCTCGCTAAATGCGGAGAGCAATACGCTCTCCACATTTAACATTGCACCAGCAGCTCACAAGAGCTGCTGGTGCAACGCCGCCCCCTGCTGACTCGCGGCCAATCGGCCGCCAGCAGGGAGCTGTCAATCAACCCGATCGTATTCGATCGGGTTGATTTCCGGCGGTTCCTGTCCGCCTGCTCAGAGCAGGCGGACAGGGTTATGAAGCAGCCTGCTTCATAACTTGTGTTTCTGGCGAGTCTGAAGACTCGCCAGAAACACGGCCCTTCAAGCTCCATACGGAGCTTGATAAATGGGCCTGCTAGACTCTTGCTAATATGAAAGAAATGAATTTATCAGGTAAGTTCTTACATAAATTATGTTTTCTAGCGTCTCCAGTATATTGCACACGTAAGTTAAAAATAAAGAGTAGGAGTATATTTTTGTTGACTTCACACGTAAAAATTGAAAACGAAATCAATTAATAAACAGACCCGTCAAAACGCCATTCAAAACCCCTATATAAACCCATGCGTAAGCACCATACTTACAAAGTACACCACCTATAAACTACACTATTAACCCATAAACCCACATCACAAACACTAATAAACATATTAACCCCTAAACTGTCACCCCCCACATCACAAACACTAAATGAACGTATTAACCCCTAAACTGCCATTCCCGGCATCGCAAACACTAAATAAGCGTATTAACCCCTAAACCGCCATCCCCCAACATCGCAAAGTATTAAACTAATATCTAAACCCCCTAACCTAGCACACCCTAACAACCAATTCAAGTACACCTAATTTTAAAGTACAAATAAACTAGCTACCTTAAAAAAAACTTACCTGTAAAACAAAATTAAAACCTAAGCTTAAACTTAAAAAAAAACTAACATTAAAACCTACATTACAAAATCCTCTAACATTACAAAAATAAAAAATACTAACATTACAAAAAATTCCATACAAAAAAAACCCCCACGAAATTATCCCAAATAAAAAATCCCACCCCAAAATAAAAATAAAAAATCTAATCTACAAATAAACTACCAATAGCCCTTAAATGGGCCTTTTGTAGGGCATTGCCCTAAAGCTAACAGCTCCTTTTACATAAAAAAATACAACAATTAACTTCTAACATTACAACCCCCCCAAAAAAAAAAAAAAAAAATATATATATATATAAGGGCATTCAGCTGTTTTTGTGCCCATTAAAAAAAATAATAATAATAATAATCTTAAAAAAAAAAACAGGCCAAAAAAAAAACTCCCTCTAACACTAACCCCAAAATTTGTACTCACCATTGATGAAGGGCAGGGCTCCATCTTCCTCCATCACGGGACCATCTTCTTCAATCTTCTATCTTCATACCGGTGACGGCGGCAAATGTGGGGAGGTCTGGTTTTTACACACGTCGCTAAGTATGTGATCAAGACCACAGTTTTTAACTAATGAAGCATTTAAAGGGACAGTCAAGTCAAAATTAAACTTTTATGATTCAGATAGGGCATGCAATTTTAAACAACTTTACAATTTATTTTTATCATCATATTTGCTTTGTTCTCTTGGTTTTCTTTTTTGAAAGGTAAACATAGGCTCAAACTGATTTCTAAATCGTTATCTGCATTTTGACAGTTTTTCACAGACAGTGCTAGTGCTAGCTGTGTGTCATATATATATAACATTGTTCTCACTCCCATGGAGTTATTTAGGAGTCACCACTGATTGGCTAAGTCGGTCGAAAGAACTGAAATAAGGGGGAAGTCTGCAGAGGCTTAGATACAAGATAATCAGAGGTAAAAATTATATTAAATGGATTATCTATCTTTTTAAACAATAAAAATCTTCAAGTAGACTGTCCCTGTAACTGGTAGATCATTGCAGCAGTTACATTACATTCAGATTTAATTGTTCGCTCGAATTGTGACAATAAGATTCCCTTAATATTCCATCTGTGAGTCAAAACTTGTATTACCATTTGTGTGCTTCAGTCCCCATATGGCTTATTTAATGGGCCTATAAGAATGTTAAAAATTGTTTAAATGGACGTGAAACCTAAACATTTTCTTTTTTGGCTCTAAGCGCACAATTTTAAGTAGAGATGTGCATTAGGATGTTTCATTATAAAAGGAATGCTGAATATAGCCACTGCCAGAAGCATTTGGCTATTTTGGATTTGCACAGATCCTAGTGTGTCTCATGTTCACATGAAGAAATTTGGCTCCAAAAATATCAGACTGCCCCCGACTGGTGGCCATATTCAGCATTTGTTTTATAACAAAACATACTAATGCACATCCCTAATTTTAAATAACTTTCTGAATTGCTTCCAATATCTAATTAGCTTCATTCTTTCTCTATCTTTTGTGAAGGAGCTGCAATGCACTCCTGGGAGCTAGCGGAACCCATTGGGTCAACCAATGACAGAGCATATATGTGCAGCCACCAATCCGCAGCTAACTCCCACTAGTAGCATCGCTGCTCCTGAGCCTACCTAGGTATGCCTTTCAACAGAGGATGCCAAGAGAACAAAGCAAATTAGACAATAGAAGTAAATTGGAAAGTTGTTCAAAATTGCATGCTTCATCTGAATTATGACTTTTTATTTTGACTTTACTGTCTCTTTAACCCCTTCACCCAAATAGACGTTTATATACATTGTGCAGTACTTTGGCTATCGTACCACAAAATGTATATATACATCTGAGCTTCAGGAAGCACCAGCAGTCTTGGCTCTTCAGTTACAGCAGAGAGCTGGAGTTCCTCAGTTCTAGGCATCTGTCCGCATATGGAACTGGAGCGTGATCTGTGTTCCTTTTCTGTTTGAGGGCAGTTGGTACATTGATACACACAGTTACACTGTGTCACTGTGTGTAGCGATCAGCTACTGGTCCCGGCGGAAGGTGTGGGAGGGAATCCGTGAGGCGGGTGGGCGGTCCAGCAGCGGAGGGGGGAGGGAGTGGAAGAGCCCTACACTGCAGAAAATAAGAAATAAAAGTAGAGGGAGGTATGGGGCGCTATGCTTACAGAAAAAAGGGGTATAGAGAGTCCCTAATTGGCGATTGCAGGGGGACCACTACACTACAGGGGAAGAAAATTACCTAAGATTGCGGACAATAGTTAGAGGGATAGGGTTAGAGAGCTGTTTGGGAGGGAATAGGGAGGTTGGAGGGTAAGGGGGTATCCTACCCTGCAGAAAAAAAAGTTTAAATATTTATAGTGGCAGACTGTCTGTCTGTACTTAAGATGGGGATGAACAGTGGGAGGTGAGGGAGGGAAGTGAACTGTTTGGGAGGGATCAGGGGGTGCGAAGTGTCAGGTGGGAGTGTAATCTCTACATTAAAGCTAAAATTAACAGTTCAAGCTACCTAATTAACCCCTTTACTGCCGGCTGCAATTAGTGGCCCTCTCATAAAAAAAAAGTAATGGCAAAGCCAAATATGTCTGCTTTTTCTGAACAAAGGGGATCTCAGATAAGCTTTTTTTTTTTTAATTCTTTTTATTAAAGAGTATTCAGGCATACAACATGTAAACAGTTACATAAAGGTAATTCAGAATTGTATATAATTGTACAGTGTCACATTCAATGCATTTACAATAAAATAGAATAATAGATATGACTATCTAGAATATAACATAATGCACATTACTGGTCTGATTCATAGATATGTATGGGCAAATTTCCCTAGCGCGTGCTAGATTGTATTAAGATTTGGAAATATAAGATGGTACATTCAGTAGAAGTGAGATCTTTATTTATTCACATTTACCCTGGCGTTCTCATTGCCTGTTACCCAAATTCTCTTAATTTTAACTTTATTAAACTTAAACTAAACAAAACATAGATAAAATAAAAAAATATATAAAAAAAAAATTAAAAAAACCAACAGACACTAAATCCTCAACAGATCCAATGAATTCAGAGGTATACAGTCCCTCCCTAGATATGAAGGAGAAATATCAATATATGTTGTTCAGTATTATAGTATGAGCAAACCTAAGCATTCAATTAAGCAATACATATGCTGAAGTATAGCTGAGAGGGGTAGTATTAAAGAGGCAGATCTGATTTAACTGTTGTATTGTATTGTACTGAAGTGTTATTAATTTGGATGTTAAGTGTGAATGTCCAGTCTAATTAAAATGAGGGAAACTATATGGGTTGGTGTTAAAATAAGAGCTCTAGAAAAGCTGATTTTCATAACTGCAGTATAGTCTAGTAGTAGGTACCCATCATTTTCAATATAATTATCTTACTGCAGTATATCAGCCCAAAGCGTGTCAGACTGGACAAGGAATTTATCCTTACGTATCAAACATACTATCATGGAGCTATATTTGATTTTGATCAAAAGCAAGTATAGGAATATGTCTGTCTCCGTATAGTGTTACAGGAAGGGAAGTATGAGGTGCAGCTCTAAGCAGTAACCTGTAACTTAGGCAGCCTGCGGTGCATCAGTTTTTATATGGAGAGCTTTGAGAAATCCAATTAGCATATCATGTGCCTCAATAATAGATACTAAACTAGTAAGTGGAATGTAATTAGCAGCATACATTACTCACTTTTAAAGTAGGATATTCACTAAGACTTTATGGGTATAATCTATGTTGTGAGGTCACTAGCGCAAACATAAATACCATCAAAAATAACTACAGCACCTAAGAATTGGTTTAAGGGGGGAGCTTGGATGATCTTGTATGTAGGAGACCGGGTATTGAAAACACTTATAGGCAGCATGTGCTTCAAAATCCATCTACGTTTTCTAGATATTATACATAAATAAAAACAGAATAGAACAATACTCATGGCCAACAGGGACAAAAATAAGAGCCAATGTAAGACAGTAACAGTGTAATGCGGTGGATTTGCAGGCTGGCATCCAATCAGCTATTATGATACAAGTCCATCTTGTTTCAAAGGGCAGCGGATTAAAGGTTCACTGCAGATACGGCAACTACCGCACAGCCACAGTCCCATAAAAGATTGGATGCCCACATGCCTCCCGGAGATGAGCACTGCAAACGGCCTTATTATATCTTAGTGAATGGTTTGCATCATAGATGCAGTTCAAATTGCTTGTATTATTCAGAGCTCAGATCAGCCATAATTCCAAAGCCATAGGAGACAGCCTGAAGAGGATCCATAGGTATTATTCCACTCCCTCCCTGGACAGAGCCAACGGCTCATAATATGGGTCTGGCAGCCATCTTAGTTGTGATATTTGGAGGGTGCGTTCAACTGCGCTATGCTCACAGAGGCAGAATGTAGACAGGAATGTATCGCCGGCATACCTTGCCATCCCAGCTGATATGTTAGAGGAAGGTATCTTCATGATAGTAGTTTCGTACAGCAAAGTATCAGTGGGGCACTCTCTGATCGCAGAGGCCATCTGCGTAACATGTTCAGAGGAGAATTTCCTTAGCGGGGTAAATATAGATAATGTCCCGGTATTATGGTTCTCTCCATGCCGGGTAAGAATAGAATGCTCCAACGGAGTGGAATCCCCAGCATTTCTATCAAGACCACACTCCGTCTCAGTAAATGAGTACAAAGGAGACTGATCTTCCTCGTCTTGGCATGTCTGCGAGTGGTCCGAGATAGGAACGTGCGAGTCGTCTGTTATGATATATCCGTGTGGATGAGTGCGAGGTGAGTCATACAGAGTGCATGCTGGAGAGGAGGTTTTCAAGTTTGATGGTTCACTGTTTATAAGATGAGGCTTCGCCGCAGAATGTACCACCTCACATAGTCCTTCACAGCTCATAAGTAGGCAATCTAATGCAGGCAGGAAAGCCTTAAGTATCTGCAACGCCACCTCCCTCTTCAGTTCCATTGCGCCAGAAAAAATAGTGGGCATGCAGTTAGTACAGTCTATTTCACAGGTTCCAATTGCTGGTATGCGCACGTCCATGTGCTGATGAACCGGCGGTGGGGGCAAAATGACTGTCGCCTGTGCGAGAAGTGCCGGGCACCCTGTGTGCCAAGGTTAAAGTGCACTCGGGCTATGTGAAAGTCTTTAAAAGACAAAAAGAGCAGGTTTTAATCCACAATAATGCCCAATAATAGAGCATTAATTCCGGAGCTCCTAACTTCAGCTGCCTGCTCCTTGGCCCACCCACCGGAAGTTCCCCCCAGATAAGCTTTAACAACCATTTTTGCAATGATTGCACAAGCGGTTTGTAAATAATTTTAGTGAGAAACCCAAAGTTTGTGAAAAAAATAACAATTTTATTTTTTATTTGATCGCATTTAGCGGTGAAATGGTGTTATGAAATATACCAAAATGGGCCTAGATCAATACCTTAGGTTGTCTACTTAAAGAAATATATATAGTTTTGACAGGTAAAATTAAAAAAAAATCTGTTTAAATGGAGTGATCTCATAACTGCTAAAAATTCTCCAGTATTTTGGGCAAGTTTCTCTCAGAAAATCTCAGTAGTGAAGAGGTTAAATTGTTTCTTTAGCCCAATTTATCATGAACAAAATACTTTGTGAAATTTTATAGAAATGTATTCCTCATCAGAACAAAACATATGATGGGAATATTTGCTTTAATGTGTAGCAACAAAAATACCTAAAAAATAAAATGGATTATCCATTTAGCAAATATATTATTGCTCTTATTTACATTAATTTACTTGAAATAGTATGTATTACAATCACATACAGAATCACAGAACATTTGCAATTAAAGCATAATTTGAGATGACTTTCTGCACACAGTAATGAACTTACCTAGTTTTCTTCCAAGAAATGTCGCTCATAAACATAAAATAAGCAACTGTGATTATGTTTATTTAAGTCTATTTTAATCGCCTCTTCAAGCTGTATGGAAAAGAGCTTCTAACTAAGTGGCTATATCATTAAGACTTTGATAACTGTAATTTCCCTGTTAAATTCTTATGTTACTCATAACTGTTCCTGTAAATTGCTAGCTTGATTTTTACTTACCTCTTTGCATATGTTAAGATATTATTAAAACTTGTAACCTGTTGAGAAATGGCTAGTGTTTAAATTGCAAAGAAAATAGAAGAAAAAGCTGGCAAGCAAAATGATATCACATTTTATTGAGAATACTTAGCTTTGATGATGAATTTGAGGCTTATACAGCAGCGGATCAGAATCACACAGTGCTTTACATACTCATTGTGACACCTAGCTCTTTTTGGTGCTTACTTGAAAGATGGCAAGTGTGACATAGGCCCTGGTACGAAGTCCAGTAGACAACATTATTTGTTTTTATAAAATTAGTTAAATAGAAGGCATACTCATTAGTAACAAAATACATGTCCTCTAGAACTGGGTCCAGTGCAATGATACCACATACATTTTTCACCCTATTTTTATGCTTGGTCTTAACCCTTTGAGTGCTGACGACGGCTCAGAGCCACCTTGAGGGCAATCTGGGGGCTCCCACTGATTCCTACCCCGGCAAGCTGGCCTGTATAGTGACAGGCATCGCCGGGGCTTCACGTTTTACGCTGTGACGTGATGCGCATTGACGTGTTGACATCACCGCGCAACTTTAAAATTTACAATAAACAATATAGGGAAATGGGGTCTTGGGGATATCAGTCTTGGGGCTAAAAAATAAAAAAGTAAGAAATAAATATATTTCAAATCCAGCTTAGCACCCATACAAGGATACATACAAAGGATACAAGGTAGCCGCAATTTTTGGAATATTGACCAAAATGTGTGCTTACTTTATTCCTGATTGTAGTCAAACGTGAAAGCGTTGTAAAAGGTAATAACACACACTCTTATACAACACACACATGCACACACTCTCATACATCACACACTCACGTGTACACACCACACACTCTCATACAACAATCACACACTCTCATACATCACACACTCACGTGTACACACCACACACTCTCATACAACAATCACACACTCTCATACATCACATACTCACGTGTACACACCACACACTCTCATACAACAATCACACACTCTCATACATCACACACTCACGTGTACACACCACACACTCTCATACAACAATCACACACTCTCATACATCACACACTCACGTGTTCACACCACACACTCTCATACATCACACACTCTCATACATCACACACTCACGTGTACACACCACACACTCTCATACAACAATCACACACACTCATACATCACACACTCACATGTTCACACCACACACTCACGTGCACACATCACACACTCATATACCACACACTCACGTGCACACATCACTCACTCTCATACACCACACACTCACGTGCACACATCACACACTCTCATACACCACACACTCACGTGCACACATCACACACTCATATACCACACACTCACGTGCACACATCACTCACTCTCATACACCACACACTCACGTGCACACATCACACACTCTCATACACCACACACTCACGTGCACACATCACACACTCTCATACACCACACACTCACATGCACACATCACACTCTCATACACCACACACTCACGTGCACACATCACACACTCATACACCACACACTCACGTGCACACATCACACACTCTCTCATACATCAAATACCAAACACTGTTTAAGAACTCTAAATCTTATCGCCCAGACATAGAACCATACATTGTGACTTATTTAGCAAAAAGTAGATATAAATTATTGGGCACACCCGTGAAAAGTCTGTGATACATAGCCATTGTGGTTACAACATTGTACATATATCCATGCACCAGTGGAAACCCCCAATCTTAAGCCCATTTTAGTCACATTAATAGAAACACTCTTCTATCTTTCTGTTAAAAATTATAAAATTCCCATCAGTTACACCAAATGTAGGTATCTTCACTGGACAAAACTAACATAAGCCCATATGAAAAATTAAAAATCAATTCTATGCCCGTAGTAATTCAGTTAAACAGGATAAGATAACAAATGTCTGTACTCACAATTTCACTGTTGACCTCAGTTTTAATATGCTTTTATTTAAAGCACTTTCTAATGACACAGTGAGTCCATGGATCATCATAATTACTATTGGGATATTCACTCCTGACCTGCAGGAGGAGGCAAAGAGTACCACAGCTAAAGCTGTTAAATACCACTCCCCTTACTCACAAACCCCAGTCATTCTCTTTGCTGTAGTGCATGGAGGTGGTAAAATTAGGTGTCTGATTCTTCTATCAAGAGTTTGTTATTTTTAAACAGAGCAAGTTTGTTTTTTGTTTTCTTGGGATTTAGGTGTATTCCATGTCAGTCTCTTCAGTAGAGCTGTGGTGGCTTTTAAGGTTTTTTTGGGAACTTGGGGGGTATAATCCCCTCTGTGGCTCTCAAGATTGCTGCCCCTGCTGTGATGAAGACTATGTAGGTTTTCTTAGGCTTTGTTTTTTTATTCTCAGGTCCATGTTAGGATGGGGATCCTTGCAAGCCTGTTAGACTGCCTTGCTGTCTGGCAGTTTGGAGGTAAGTGCTATTTTTGTTCTTTTTCTGCTGGTACACAGAAAGACGCATTGGCACTTATGGGATTACTATTGCTTTTGTTTGGATAGTTTTTTTTTGTTTTTATGATACCTGGAGACTTTATGTGAGAACTGTTTGTTTGGGTTCTGTGAGGCTGTTCTTTATTTTAACATGTTGTTGGGGCGCACTAGTTGCTGGCTGTGTTTGCTGTATCTGACTTTGTAGCCTGTTAGTTTCTCTCGACAGCGATTTTTTTTCAGTGTATAATATGGAACGCCGCCGGGAGGTTGTGGACGCCCACGATGGGAGGAGCTTGAGTGGCGCGTAGTTTTCACGCTCTTCCGCTCTTGAGGTTTGTTTGTTGTACAGCTGCTGGTAGTGTGCAGTGTTTCCTGAGTCCGTTCAGGTGCTGCGGTTCTTCTGGGTGAAGTCTGGTTTCTGCATATACTGTGGTCGTACCCTCTGACTGGTAGGGGCAGTGGCGGCTGGTGAATTTTTAGGATGGTGGTGCACAAGACCCTGCCCCTATGAGAAAGCCACGCCCCTTTGAAAAGACACGCCCATTTCAAAAAACCACGCCCCTTTGAGAAAGCCACGCCCCTCAAATGGCCCCACCCATTTGAACCAGCAGTGTTTTTGGTCATCATCTTGTTGAAATATCCTGCCCCTGGGGTAACTTCAACTAAAGTTTGTGACTGATTCCTCAACATTATTCTCAAGTATCTGCTGATATTGAGTGGAATCCATGAGACCCTCAAGAAGATTCCCAGTACAGGTCTTTGGAGGTGGTCTGTGGGCTGTTTTTGACCGTTCTCACCATCCTTTGCCTCTCCGATATTTTACTTGGCCTGCCACTTCTGGCTTAACAAGAACTGTGCCTGTGGTCTTCCATATCCTCACTATGCTCACTATGTTCCTCACAGTGGACACTGACATCTTAAATCTATGCAATAGCTTTTTGTAGCCTTCCTCTAAACCATGATGTTGAACAATCTTTGTTTTTAGGTAATTTGAGAGTTGTTTTGAGGCCCCCATGTTGCCACTCTTTAGAGGAGAGTCATAGAGAACAGCTTGCAATTGCCCACCTTAAAACCTTTTCTCATGATTGGATACACCTGTCTATGAAGTTTAAGGCTTAATGGGCTCACCAAACCAATTTTGTCTTCCAATTAATCAGTGCTAGGTAGTTACAGGTATTCAAATTAACAAAATAACAAGGGTGCCCAACAATGTTCCCTCTAATTTTGTTGAGAAGTGGGCGCAAACAAATTTACCTGTGCAAATTTTTGGCAAGTGATCAAAATGTGTGCGCACTTGAAAACATAACACACATACACAAACCCACACACAGATATTCACATAACCCTCTCCCTCACATTCTCAAGCACACTCACACCCTCTCCCTCACATTCTCAAGCACACTCACACCTTCTCCCTCACATTCTCAAGCACACTCACACCCTCTCCCTCACATTCTCAAGCACACTCACACCCTCTCCCTCACATTCTCAAGCACACTCACACCCTCTCCCTCACATTCTCAAGCACACTCACACCCTCACAAGCTCTTAAACACACACATCCACACACACAGCCACACACACTCACACAGCCACACACACTCACACAGCCACACACACTCACCTCACACCCAGCAAACCAACATTTGGTTAGCAAACAATTTATCTAAACTGCAGAATCTAAAGTGTGCAAAAAAGCAAAGCAACAGTTCATGGGAGTCACTTATGCAGAAGTGACATAAGATTACCCTTAATCCTAAACCTAATGCAAACATTTTGTAAACTCTAATAGATAAGCATCTTATAAATCAAAGAAAAGAATAATAGAGTGGCGCTTGAAAAGCTAGAGGTGTACACTTGTTTTAAAATTAGTTCAGAAAATATAATATAATAAAATAAATATCAGATCCAAAAAATCCAAAGTATTTAAATATATATAAATTATTTAGGGATTTACTACAAATAAAATGTAACAAACTGATAAGCATAAAACATATATTAATATAATCATTCATCCATCCAATTAATTCAAAACGCATGTTGTGGGCACAACTAAAAATGAGATGTTAATAATATTAAAAATCTGGATAGTATAAAAAGAAGATAAAGTCAATGATGTTGAAAAAAGGATGCCTCTTGTATCCCAAAAAGATACTGAAAAAATATCCCAGGTGATAGTATAGAATCCTAGTCCGTAGTTACAAGATATTTCTCACATGTTATGTATAGGAGGAAATGGAATATCTCAGTGTTTGAAAAAAATGAAGCTAGGCTAGCGGTGGTGTATTTGTAATCCACAGTGTCGCTCGTGGCCGTCTTATTATAAGCATTAGGGCCGTCAGATTGCCCGATAAAATATCCGTGATAGCGGATATGTAAGGGAGCCTTACCGGACCTCTGAAGTGGTGTTACGGGAGTTTCCATCAACATGCGCATCCCCATCTACCGCGATCATCACCCTGGGCCCTGCTCTTACAAAACTGAGCTCTGCTGAGGCTTTTGGCGCTCCAAGATGCGCCCCCTTAATCGCGCTCATTAGAGGGAACATTGGTGCTGTGTAACTGCTGAAATTCAATAACAGCACAGGTCAGCTCAGTATGGCTAGAACGCCTGTTGATGCGGGGGAGGAGCCGGTGATGACGTATCCGGCGTCATGGTGCAGCCTATCAGAGCACAGGCTGGAATTTGTCCCTCCCCACTCGCACAGTTCAGTGTGTGCGATCAAGCTATCAATTAGAATTGCTTGAGGCTGGCCCAAATCCTGCAGACTGACGTAGGCATCACTGACAGAGCCCTATATCATGCCTATCGCACGTGCGGTTTTGTATTAAAGAAACACATACACACAATGTTTTTTTTACTTTTTAAAAAAAAAAACAAGCAGAATGTTATTTTTGGGGGTTAAAAAAAATAAAATATAATTTTTCCAATAGGGGGCCATTGAAAAAAATATATTAAAATATATTTTATTCAGCATAATTTTATTCAGCATAATTTTTTTTTTTTTTTTTTCTCATCTGACATTTTTTCTTTTTGCTCAGCAATCTGACAGGGGGGCACGTGCGCTTGTGCACAAATGGAGGAGCCTCCACTGGGTAGGGGGGTTATTTAGCACCTCAGTTTGTCTGTTAGTTTGCAGAGGTGCTTGTAGAGTTACTAAATCATTTTTATTTTTGTTTTTGGCATTAAAAGATTTTGTTAACGTTTTTCTTTTAAAGTGACAGTAACTTCTTTTTTTTTTACATTTGTGTGTAATGTGGACCAGGAAGACTTGCAAGCTATGAGTTGTAACCTATGTCTTGATGCTAATGAAGAACCTCCTATCCCTTTCTGTTCCTCTTGTATAGAGAGGACTATGCAGTACAAGGATAGACTCTCTTGATACAGAGCCTTCATTTTCTAAGGAGACCGTTGTTCAGGAGCCTTCTGTTCAAGCTGTAGCTCAGCTTTCTTCTCATTCCTCTCAGTCTCACTCCTCCGCACATGCAGTGCCCTGCTTGTCGTCTCAGGCTAGTTTTTCTTTACAGGATTTGTCTAAACACATATCCTCTGCTATATCTGATGCATTGTCTGCTTTTCCTGTGTTACAGGGTAAACGCAGAAGGACTTCTGATTCTGTTGCAGTTTTATCCAATGTTCCTTCTCATAGGACTGAGGAAGAAGATATTTCAGTAGCATCTAAGGGTGAAATTTCAGACTCTGGTAGTGTCTCCTTTAACTGATTCTGAGGTAGTTTCTTTCAGATTTAAGTTGGAGCACCTCCGTTTGTTACTCATGGAGGTTTTGACTACTTTGGATGATTCAGATTCTATGGTCATAGTTACTCCCAAGAAGGCTAGTAAGCTTAATAATTTTTTTGATGTTCCTTCCGTGGCAGAAGTTTTTCCTGTCCCGGATAGGGTTTCAGAGATTATTTTGCGAGAATGGGAGAAGCCTGGAATTCCTTTTTCCCCTTCTCCTATTTTTAAGAAGATGTTTCCCATTGCGGATTCTATTAAGGAATTTTGGCAGACAGTCCCTAAGGTTGAGGGTGCTATTTCCACTTTGGCCAGGAGGACCACTATTCCTAGTGAGGATAGTTGTGCTTTTAAGGATCCCATGGATAAAAAGTTGGAGGCTTTACTTAAGAGAATTTATGTTCACCAAGGGCTCCAATGGCAGCCTGTTGCATGTGTTGCTACGCTTACCAGTGTGGCTGCCTATTGGTTTGATGCATTGTCTGATTCTATTCTTCAGGAGACTTCTCTGGAAGAGATTCAGGACAGCATTAAGGCTTTAAAATTGGCCAATTCTTTTATTGCAGACGCTTCTTTACAGGTTGTTAAATTAGGAGCAAAGATTTCTGGCTTTGTGGTCTTGGCTTGCAGGGCTTTATGGTTAAAGTCCTGGTCTGCAGATGTATCATCTAAGTCTAAGCTTTTATATATTCCTTTTAAGGGAAAAAAAAATTTGGCCTGGTTTGGCTGAAATTATTTTTGATATTACTGGTGGGAAGGGACACTCTCTTCCTCAGGACAGGAGAAATAAACAGAAGGTTCGTCAGAATAATTTTCGTTTCTTTCGCAACTTTGGTGGAAAGTCTTCCTCTTCCTCCTCCAAGCAGAATCAATCTAGATCTTCTTGGAGACATAATCAGTCCTGGAGCAAGGGGAAGCAATCTAAGAAGCCTGCCGCTGATTCAAAGTCAGCATAAAGGGCCTACCCCGATCCGGGAATGTGTGTGGGAGGCAGGCTCAAATCTGGGCAAAGGATGTTCCAGATCCTTGGGTAGTAGATATTGTATCCCAGGGATACAAACTGGAATTCAAGGCTTTTCCTCCCAGGGGCAGGTTTCATCTCTCAAGGTTATCGGTAGATCAGTTAAAAAAAAAGAGGCATTTTTAAGTTGTGTCCAGGATCTTTCCGATATGGGAGTGATCGTCCCTGTTCCAGTTCAGGAGCAGTGACTAGGGTTTTATTCCAATCTGTTCATTGTTCTCAAAAAGGAGGGAACTTTCAGACCCATTTTAATTGGTAAACAAATATTCTCAAGGTTCCATCATTCAAGATGAAGACTATTCGGTCAATTCTACCTCTGGTTCAGGAGGGTCAGTTCATGACTACAGTAGATCTGAAGGATGCATATCTGCATATTCCCATTCACAAGGATCATCACAAGTTTCTGAGATTTGCTTTTCTGGACAAGCATTTTCAGTTTGTGGCTCTTCCCTTTGGTATTGCAACAGCTCCCAGGGTGTTTTCAAAGGTCCTGGGGGCGTTATTGGCAGTTCTCAGATTGCAGGGAGTTGCAGTAGCTCCTTACCTGGACAATATTCTAGTTCAGGCTCCATCTTTTCAACAAGCAAGCTCCCACACAGAATTGTTGTTGTCTTTTCTGCGCTCCCACGGTTGGAAGGTGAATTTAGGAAAAAGTTCCTTGATTCCAACTACAAGAATGGTGTTTTTGGGAACTATTATAGATTCTCTGGAAATTAAGATTTTTTTGACAGAGGCAAGAAAGTCAAAACTGTTAGATTCATGTCTGGTTCTTCAGTCATCTCTTCGGCCATCGGTGGCCCAGTGTATGGAGGTTATTGGTCTAATGTTCTCAGTCATGGACATCATTCTGTTTGCTCGGTTCCATCTCAGACCTCTGCAGTTATGCATGCTGAGACAGTGGATCGGGGATTATACGGATCTGTCTCCAAAGATTGTTCTAGATCGGGCTGCAAGAGATTCTCTTCCGTGGTGGTTGTCTCAGGATCTTCTCTACCAGGGAACCTGTTTTCGCAGTCCTTCCTGGGTGATTGTGACCACGGATGCCAGTCTGCTGGGTTGGGGAGCTGTATGGGGTTCATTAAAGACTCAGGGTCTGTGGTCTCGGGACGAATCGGTTCTTCCTATAAATGTCTTAGAGCTGAGAGCAATCTTCAATGCTCTTCTGGCCTGGCCTCAGTTGCCTTCAACCCAGTTTATCAGATTCCAGTCAGACAATATAACGTCTGTGGCTTACATCAATCATCAGGGAGGAACTCGGAGTTCCTTGGCGATGAAAGAGGTAGCCAGGATTATTCAGTGGGCGGAGGCTCACAATTGTTGTCTGTCTGCGGTCCACATTCCAGGGGTGGACAATTGGGAAGCGGATTTTATGAGCAGACAGTCGTTTCATCCGGGGGAGTGGGAGCTTCATCCGGAGGTGTTTTCCAGTTTGATTCTCAGGTGGGGTCAACCGGAGTTGGTTCTTATGGCATCTCGTCACAATGCCAAGCTTCCGAAGTACTTTTTGAGGTCAAGGGTTCTTCAAGCGGTTCTAATAGATGCTCTAGCAGTTCCTTGGAAGTTCAGTCTGGCATACGTGTTTCCTCCGTTTGCCCTTCTTCCTCAAGTTATTGCTCGGATTCGACAGGAGAGAGCATTGGTAATTCTCATTGCACCAGCGTGGCCTCGCAGGATCTGATATGCAGATCAGGTGGAGATGTCATCCTTTCCACCTTGGAGTCTTCCGTTTTGGAAGGACTTTCTACTTCAGGGTCCCTTCCTTCATCCAAATCTCGTTTCTCTGAAGCTGACTGCCTGGAGATTGAATGCTTTATTCTATATCTAAGCGTGGTCATTTATTCAGACTATGATTCAGGTTGCGTAAGCCTGTGACTAGAAAGATTTATTACAAGATATGGCGTAAATATCTGTACTGGTGTGAATCTAAGGGCTACTCTTGGAGTAGAGTTAGGATTCCTAGGATTTTGTCTTTTCTCCAGGAGGGTCTGGAGAAAGGTACCCTGAAGGGTCAAATTTCTGCTTTATCTATTTTGCTACATAAACGTCTGGCGGATGTGCCCGATGTTCAGTCTTTTTGTCAGGCTTTGGTAAGAATTCGGCCTATGTTTAAGCTTGTAACTCCTCCTTGGAGTCTTATAGGGCACTAAACCCCAAAAAAAAAAAAATATTATTCAAGTAGAGAATACAATTTTAAACAACATTCTAATGTACTTCTTTTATCTAATTTGCTTAATTCTTTAGATATCCTTTGTTGAAGAAATTGCAATGCACATGGGAGAGCCAATCACACAAGGCGGTTGTTTCTGATAAGAATATTAATCAGGAAATTGTTGTTCCTTCTTTGTGTCCTAATCCTTCTTCTCATAAGGAACGTTTGTTGCACAATCTGGATGTAGTTCGTGCTTTGAAATATTATTTGCAGGACTAAGGATTTTCGCCAGTCTTCTTCTTTGTTTGTTGTTTTTTCTGGAAAACGTAAAGGTCAGAAAGCTATGGCTACTTCTCTTTCCTGTTAGTTGAGGAGTATTATTCGCCTGGCATATGAGTCTGCTGGTCATCAGCCTCCTGAGAGAATCACGACTCATTCCACAAGGGCTGTTTCTTCTTCTTGGGCTTTCAAGAATGGTGCGTTTGTAGAGCAGATTTGCAAGGCTCATCTTTACTCACTCAAGTTTATTTTTTTCATAAACCTCAGGCACCTCTGCACCTTGTATTACTCTCCTTTCTCCTTTACCGCTGGTTGAATGACTGGCGTTTGTGGGTAAGGGGAGTGGTATTTAACAGCTTTGGCTGTGGTGCTCTTTGCCTCCTCCTGCAGGTCAGGAGTGAATATCCCAATAATAATTATGATGATCCGTGGACTTACCGTGTCAAGAAAGAAACACATTTATCAGGTAAGAATACGTTTCATTTTTTACCTATGATACCAAAATCCAGACTACAATAACCTATTTTCAAATTAACTTTCTAAAGACTCCAGATCTTATCGCCCAGATTTAAGACATTACATAGTACGGATGTGCATTTGGATCTTTCGTGAGGATCCAAATGCAGAAGTAAGAAGCAGATTGTGCTCTTCGTCTATTTTTGTAAAATATTCTCACTTTAAGATCTGGATTCCAAGAGATCTTATTGTGGGGTCTTCTACAGGAATCAATCCGGCTACGAAAATATCCAAAGGGTACGAGCCGCTTGCATGATAAGAAGACCATGCAATAGCACTTAGTCTGAACTTCAAATGAGTAGTTATTTTTTTCTAACAAATTTTAAAGTTCTGTCTATTTCCACTCCTACTGCATCACGTGACATCCATCAGCCAATCACAAATGCATATACGTATATTCTGTGAATTCTTGCACATGATCATTAGGAGCCAGAAACTCAAGTGTAAATATAAAAAGACTGCACATTTTGTTAATGGAAGTAAATTGGAAAGTTGTTTAAATTTGCACGCTCTCAACTTCAGTGTGGTAGTTGTATGGTGGGGCCAGGGGTCCATAAAAACACATTTTTTTAGCAGCAGTGTATTTATGATTATTTGACAATGCTGTAGAAATTCTATATTTAAAACCATGCAGAAATGTTTCCTCCTCAATACACAAACGGTAGGTGTCCTTTGGGCAGATATGCATTTATTTTTATTTATATATATACATATATATATATATATATATATATATATATATATATATATATATATATATATATATATATATATATATATATGTGTGTGTGTGCAAGGAGGCATTTTATCTAAAATGTTTACATCTGCATAAAATGTTATGCCCTCAGACTAAGATTGCTCAGTGTTTGAAAGGAGACAGGTTAACTTAAAACTGTTCAGTTTACACTACAGCTGACTTAATTTTGAAATGCATACAAACAAGCCTAAATCCTGCATTTAACCAGATCTAATAGTATGAGTACCACAGCTTATGGTTCCACAAAGACCATATAGAGTACAGCATTTTCAAAATTCATAAGTACAGCTGACAGATGGGAACATTTGTACACTATATTTGAAGTGGTGCTCTTGGTTGGGGAAAATGGGGAAAAAACAAACAAACATATTTCATCCTTTTAAAAGTACTTTTCTTCATCTAGCCATCTACCCAGATCATTAATGTACAATTTTGAATTCACAGAATTATTTTTGTTTACACATTTAGAAATATGATTCTTTAAAAAGTGATCTCTTAATTTCTGCAATTTTTATATCATGCATGTCACACACTGTTGATTTAGGGGATGCAAGGTGCATAAATGTTTCCTCCTGTGAGTGTTTCTGTGGGTGTATGTGTTTATGTCTTTGTGCTTTGGTTTGTGTCTGTATTTTTCTGTGGGTCTCTCTGTGACGGTGGGTGTGTATGTCTTTGTGCATTTTCTGTGGATGTCTGTGAGGGTGTGTGCATATGTCTTTGAGCTTTTTCTATGGGTGTCTCTGCGAGGGTGTGTGTATGTTTGCCTTTGTGTATTTTCTCTGGATGCCTCTATGAGGGTGGGTGTGTATGTCTGTGATTTCTGTGGATGTCTCTGTGAGGGTGTGTGTTTTCTGTGGGTGTCTCTGTGAGGGTGTGTGTATGTCTTTGTGTGTTTTCTGTGGATGTCACAGTGAGGGTGTGTGTATGTATGTCTTTCTGTGTTTTCTGTGGATGTCTCTGTGTATGTCTTTCTGTGTTTTCTGTGGGTGTCTCTGTGTGTGTGTGTATGTCTTTCTGTGTTTTCTGAGGCTTTCTCTGTCGGTGTTTCTTTGGGTTTATGTGCAAGTTTGCGTTTGTGTGTGTGTGTGTGTCCATTGTCTGTTCTTTTTTTGGACATTTTGACTTTACTACTGATTATTCACATCTTTCTACAGACTTTGAGACTAATGAGACCTTTACAGAAGTCACCAATCCACCATTTAACCTTTAAGTTATTGTTTAGGCAGTTCAGGGCCCTTCCTTTCAGCCACTGCATGTCATCATTTAGTTAGCATCTTCCTTTACAAAAATATAATCAGAACTCTATATTTTGTTTTCTAAATCTCCTTTTTTACAAAACGATAATCAGAACTCCATATTTTGTTTTCTAAATCTCCTTTTTTTACAAAAACTGTAGTCTACCTCATTACTTGTCAGGTCAATGTAATCAAGTGCTGAGTGTCTGTTTGGGTGTCTGTGAGTGTGTTTGTGGGTGTCTTTGCGTATCTGCTAGAGTGTCTATATGTGAATCCTTATGTGTGAGTTTGTGTGTTTCAGTGTATGAGTGTGTCTGTCTGTGTGTTTGTATGTTACTACCTTTACAACATTTCCAAGTTTAAATAGACACTTAAGAATAAAGTTCATATATGTTTTAGTCACTTGGTCAAAAATTGCACATGTCAAAGGGGGGGGGGGGGGCCTGATCAATGGTTAAGTCAGGGGCCCCAAAATTTCTAGTGGCGGCCCTGCGCTTTCCTCACCACCACCTTCCAAAATGGAAGAGGTCTTGGATCCCCAACTAGACTCTATCTAATGCGGGGTGTGTATAACTGGCTTTATATACAGACCTAGGGTCAGCAGGCATTGGTCTGGGAGTGGACGCCAGTAGCTTCCAACGCACACTCTCGTCTGACTCACTCTGGAAGCCCAGTATCAGAGAGAAATCTTATATCACCAGTTTCCACAATTAACCACATACATAGAAACTAGGCAACAGTGGGCTGATCTTGTTGGGAAAGAATACCTAATTTTTATCTATCTAATTATTTAAACAAAGTCCTTATCTATTTGTACTAGGGTTGCACCGATACCTTTTTTTTTTTTACCGAGTACAAGTACCGATACTTTTTTTTAAATAATCACCGATACCAATTACCGATACTTTATTTTTAATGTCATGTGACAGTTTACCAAGCACAATACAGACTAATTATTTAAGATTCCTTCTTAATAATTATAAAGGACTGTAATTCAAAAGACATTATGAAATAATAAAACAGTTTTATTTGTCACAAAGTTCACTAAACATGTTTATAAATAAAAAATATTACAATAAAATATTAAATTTAAAGGGGTGATACAATTGGGTTGTTGAGCTGTTATATAACATCAATCTGACATTTGATTGGAGGTTCGACTCTAAGTTGAATAGTCTTTCACTTTCCACACTACTGCATGGGGGCCGAAAGATATTTTTGGGCCATTTTAGCCAGAGCTGGAAATCTGTTTATTAACTGCCCAGTACTTCAGGGGTTTGTCTGAAAGAGGTACGGTGATCTCTCCTACAATAATACAAATAACAGCAATTTTTATTGGCAGAACAGTAGTAAACAATTTTTAGTTTAGTCTCCACTCCAGTTTAAAATGAAATGGGAACATACAGTTTGAAAAAATGCCACAAGATAGCATATGGGTAAGAAGTGGAGGCATCGGTTTAAGTATCGGTGCATTTGCACGAGTACATGTACTCATGCAAATACTTGGTATCGGTACCGATACCGATACTAGTATCGGTATCGGTGAAACCCTAATTTGTACTGTTTACTCAAAGGCAAAAACGTAGGCCCTGATCTTCAAATATTCTCCAGCTTGAAGAGAAATTGTAGTTCAGCCTTCACAACGGCTGAACTTACTGAATTTTCAAAAGAAAAAGGGCGGAACTCTCCAGCACTGCAAGATCTCTCTCATATATGTATGTGAAGCAGAGACAAACCCAGTGCAATATAGCTCTGTGTGATATGAGAGTTTTGTTACACTTTGTGCATTGTATTTTATATTTCTATACATTTCAGATTGGGTATTTTTAGTATTATTGCATTTAAACTTTGCTCTTTCTCATTTGTAATTTAATACATTTTAATTTTTATCTAGCAGTGATTTTACACATTCTGATTATGCTTTTAAAGTTTCTGTGTTACTTTAATAACTTAGGATCATTCGTATAAAATTGACAGTTTCAGAAAGTGGCAGGGACAGGGCAGTTCCCTGGGCTAAACAGGGGAGTTCCCAGGGAACATCTTAAACGCACAAGTCTTGTAAACATTTCTAAGCATTCTAAATAAGCTGGTCTCACTGATTTGTCTCACCAGCAGTATGCAGGTGAAGATTGCTTAAAATTCACAATACACCTCCCAAAGGGGATTTAAAGTGCTTGAATAATGCAACGCGTACATTTCTCTGGAAAGGGAAAAAAGTAAGGATAGCTTTTAATAAATAACATGCCCCTTATATAAGTGGAGGACTTGGCCTGCCTAGTTTTAAGCTATATAACTGGGCAACGTTATGGATTGGCAACTGGGTACTGGCCACTTCTACGATGAGACATTATAAAGATCTGTATTAGGCAAATTAGAACTCTCCTTCCTTCCTTATATCGCGTTGAAGGATTTACCCAAAAATATACAGACACATATTCTATACAGGGACGCTCTTCAAGCCTAGTGGCTGGCCCATACATTTCTAAAACGAATATATCCTCCCAGGCTTATTCCATCAATAGTGAATACTTTCTTCCTCGCTGGTATGGATACTAGTGCTTTTCTGCTATGGAAGATGAAAGGACTAAGAATAGTTGGTGACTGTTTGGACTCTTTAAATAGAGAGATAACACTCAATTTGACTTACCTCGCTCTCACTTCTATGCATATCTACAAGTACAACATTATATATATCATGGGATTAGTAAGAGAAGACCCTTTCTTGTGGGACAATTTGGTTTTTAGTCAACTTCAAACAGCATTTACTATGGGTTCTTTCTCCCTCCTTTACTATGGGTTCTTTCTATCCACCTACAATCCCACAATTAAAAAATAAAATAAGACAACTATTTATAGAACAATGGGATACTAAATTGGATATTCCAAATAGATTGAGAGTTTTCTTAAAAAATGGCACCCATTTATAAAGACAATAGAAAAAGAGATGCAAAAACTAATTATATTACCTTTTGCACAAACAGAAATAGTACTAGAGGAGAGATTGAAGTGAGAATGGAGCTGCTTAGATGAGGTCCCAAAGGAGATAGACACACAGGCGCGATATGGATAAAAGGAGCCTATCAGCAGATATGATCAGAGAGCTTTATAGATAGTATGAGATGTTGGGTATTCGGTTAGAAGAGGGAGAGAGAGGGAAAGATAGTATTTTTGTTTTCTCCATTCCCCCACTTACTAATAAAGTAGCTAATCAGATAACTCTAAATTCCAACTCTTAGGGCTCAGATTTTGAAGTCATGTCCGCAGACCAAGACCAGCCAGAGTGCCCTACGGGCTAGGACGGAAAAAGCTGAAGCCTTGGCATTCAGGCGAATAATCTGCATATTTGCATCACAAATAAAAGAGTTAGCTACCCTTAAGGCCTTAATTCTTT
The DNA here is from genome assembly GCF_027579735.1 of Bombina bombina. Taxonomy (NCBI): domain Eukaryota; kingdom Metazoa; phylum Chordata; class Amphibia; order Anura; family Bombinatoridae; genus Bombina; species Bombina bombina. The sequence continues at coordinate 931,025,814 of NC_069503.1, read as the reverse complement.
GCTGGATCTTGTAGAGGGAACCCTCCACCTCGATCAACTCAGATAAGGAGTCGCACCAGTAGGTAGCCGCTCCAGCAACCGCAGTAACAGCCGGTGCTGGTTGAAACAAATATCCCGTATGCTGAAACATTTTTCTTAAAGGGACACTGAACCTAATTTTTTTTCTTTTGTGATTCAGATAGAGCATGCAATTTTAAGCAACTTTCTAATTTACTCCTATTATCAATTTTTCTTCGTTCTCTTGCTATCTGTATATAAAAAAGAAGGCATCTAAGCTTTTTTTCTTGGTTCAGTACTCTGGACAGCAGTTTCTGATTGGTGGATGAATAAATTCTGGTGGATGAATTTAAGTTGCGGCCCCGGCGATGCCTGTCACTCTACAGACATGATCGCCGGGGTAGGAACAGTTAGGAGCCCCCAGATCTCCCTCAAGGTGGGTGAGTGCTCATGACGGCTCTGAGCCGTCATTCGCACCAGAGTGAGAAACTCTGTGACGGCTCAGAGCCGTCATTAGCACTCAAAGGGTTAATAGAGTTTCCAGCTTCTTATCCATGGGCTCCTTACTATCCTAAAGCAGGATAGTAGTGCGTTTAGCCAGAGTGGAGATAGCGCCATCTACCTTAGGGACGGAGCCCCACAACTCTAATTGAGAGTCCGGTCCGGAACCGGAAATAATTTCTTAAAAGAAGGGGAAAAAGAAGAGCCAAGTCTATCCCATTTGTTCTTAATAATGTTCTCCATCTTAAAAGGAACCGGGAAAGTCTGTGGGACAACCCTGTCCTTGTAGACCTTATCTAATTTAGGAATACAAGGTTCCTCAGGCATTTTAGGTTCTGGAACCTCCAAAGTAGCCAAAACTTCCTTTAGCAGAAAGCGTAAGTGTTCAATCCTAAATCTAAAGTCTGGTTCCTCTGCTGCTGGAGGCTTAGAGGCAGATTCCAACCCAGAAAGAGCATTATCTGAAGTATCAGAGGTGTCTTCATCAGCAGATAATCTAGTATAGGATAAATCCAATAAGCTAATAGATGACCCCTGGGAAGGATAGCAATATTTGACCTTTTGCTTGCGCTTAGAAGGGTGAGGTAAAGCACTGAAGGCCGCAGACACTGCCATTTGTAACTGCTCATTAAAGTCTGGTGGTAAAAGGGCCCCTCCAGATGGAGGAATAGGAGTGCTACGGGAAACTGCATGTGTATTAGGAGATGACTGTAGGGTGCGCACCTCACGGGACAGAGACTCCTCAGAGGTGGATGGCTCAGTAGTACTAAACATATTAGTTTTCTTTGATAAAATTACTTCATCGAGGCATGTGGAACATAATTGAGCAGGCGGATATACCGTGGCCTCCTCACAATATAGAAAGGCATTGGATTTCGGTAAAGAGGGAGTACCCTCTAATGTATCAAAGTCCTCCATAGCTTGCGCTTATAAAATAGACAATAGAAAAAGAAAATGGCACCTTTATACCCCCAATGGCTGAGGCACTCACCACCTCCTATGACCCAGGCTCAACAGAGAAACCGCTTTATCTCCGGTAAACCGCATGGTCAGGTGCGCCACGCAGGACCGCCCCTGCTGCAGCTAAAAGCATGCCAAGCCTAACAGGCTGCGCAGCTAATCAAAATGAAAGTAAAACCTGTACGTTCCAACATCTGCCTGAGGCTCATCTCACATATGTCGCAGCATAAACACAATATTGACATTATGTGATTAATCCCCTCCTGTTCAATAATCCCCTTCCGGAGATATTAACCCTATTTCTCCCTTTTAAAGTGAAGGTCAAGTCCGGGTGACTCGTTCACACCATTCTGCAGTTGATTTGAAATCATTTAGCGTACATTTTAATCATACCGTTTTTTTGTTTTTTTTACCTTTTATTTATCCTCCGTTTCACTATTTTCGTCAGCCCGCCATCTTCCCTACATTGATTGACAGAAATGTAAGATTCCATTCTCCAATGTCCGTTTCCCCCCCGGGGCGTTCAGCCCCTTTCTCGCGACGTCATTACTAACTTATGCGCATGCGTTACTCCCTCAATAGCGTCATATAGCTATCAGGCTCGTTCATGACATGCATGCGTATTCCCCTTCCTGCTTCTTATTTGCATACATATCGTAATTCAGGCGATTCAGGTGCAAATATGCATGCGCAGTTTCTTGTAAGTCTTGTGCACAAGCTTTTGACTAATGTAGTGAGCATTTGGGACCACTCGCTACGTCACTACTGCTGAATAAGGAAGTGGTGGAGGGGATGAGTCGCAATGGAAACGGAAAGTATAGTAATATTAAATTTTTTATAAAAAGTAAAATGTTTTGTGAAAATGCTATTTTGAATGAGCAGCAATGCACTACTGGTTACTGACTGAACACATGCGTGAGCCAATAACAATTGATATATACATGCAGCCACCAATCAGCTGCTAGAACCTAGTTTCTTTGCTGCTCCTGAGCTTTCATAGATAGACCCTTCAGCAAAGGATAACAGGAGAAGGAAGCAAATTAAATAAGAAACGTAAATTGCAAAGTTGTTTATAATTGTATTCTCTATCTGAATCATGAAAGAAAAATTTTGGGTTTCATGTCCCTTTAAGTTTCCCAAAGAGCGTCATTATTTTCTATGGGCCAGATAATCAAACATTCTCTAGTTTGGAGAGATATTATAGTGCTGAATTCACTGAGGCAGAACTCACTGAATTTTCTAAGAAAAGGGGAGGAACCTGGAAACAAGAGAGATAAGAGATGCATTCCATAGAAAGCAATGAAGCTCTCTGGGATACAAAATTTCACATAGGAGAGAGACGGTAACTGGAGAACCCCCGGGGCTAATATAATGGCTCTGTTTGCCAATTCAAAATGTTCACTACAATTTAACTTGACTTTGTCTATATTTTAGTATATATTACTTTTTTGTTAGTTAAAAGAAGTGTATTGTGATTTTTTTTATTTTTTAAATATTTATTATGAAGCAATATTTAACAACATCATGGTAAAGAAAAGTATAGCATAGATTACATATCAAGAAATAACAGTGCTGACTCGCAGGTCAGAATACATAATATAAATAATGTCCTGTTCCTTCTGTATGATGAGGTACATCTTTCCCTCCCATTTAAGGGAAAGATTATTTTTGGTCCAGGCTTGGACTCAATCATTTCCACGGTTATGGGATGCAAGGGTGCCTTTTTACCGCAGTAAATTCCTCTTATCAAACCTGTCTTCAAGGCCAGAAAAGAGAGAGGCCGAGGCCTTTCTAGGATCCGTGAGGGATCTCTCCTCCCTGGGGGTCATTGTGCCGGTACCGCCAGCAGAGAGAAGTCTGGGTTACTACTCAAACCTCTTTGTGGTCCCAAAGAAGGAGGGTACTTTTCGCTTGATTCTGGACCTAAAGTGTTTAAACAAATTTCTCTCTGTCCCCTCGTTCAAGATGGAGACAATCAGGTCCATTCTTCCCTTAGTTCAGGAAAGACAGTTCATGACTACAATAGACCTGAAGGATGCATACCTTCACGTCCCTATACACAGGGAACATGTCAAGTTCCTAAGATTTGCGTTCCTGGACCAGCACTTCCAGTTTATTGCACTTCCGTTTGGTCTAGCTACTGCCCCAAGATTCTTTATGAAGGTTCTGGGGGCTCTGCTTGCAATGGCCAGAACCAGATGGATAGCAGTGGCGCCTTACTTAGACGATATTCTGGTTCAAGCACCATCCTGCCATCTGGCAGAGGGCCACTTGAAATCCCTTCTTTCTCTTCTTCGATCTCATGGATGGAAGATAAACTTAGAAAAGAGTTGGAATTCCTAGGTACGATAATAGACTACATACCCATGAGGATATTTCTTACAGCCCAGAGACGTTACACGCTAACTTCCAATTGTCTTGCCCTCCAGACCTCCTTAAGGCCCTCTGTGGCTCGGTGTATGGAGGCAATTGGTCTCATGGTGTCCTGCATGGACATCCTTCGTTTTGCCAGGTTCCATCTCAGACCTCTTCAACTGTGCATGCTGAAAAAGTGGAACGGCGATTATTCGGATCTGTCTCAACAGATTTCTCTGGACACCCGGTCGAGAGAATCGCTCTCCTGGTGGCTCAGTCCAGATCACCTGTCCCAAGGGATGTCGTTCTTGAGACCATCCTGGGAGATTGTGACTACGGATGCAAGTCTCTCTGGATGGGGAGCTGTTTGGGGTGCCAGGAAGGCATAGGGCCTGTGATCTCAAGAGGAATCTATCCTCCTGATCAACATCTTGGAACTTCGAGCGATCTTCAATGCTCTGAAGGCTTGGCCTATTCTGGGTTCGTCCCAGCTCATCAGATTCCAATCAAACAACATAACCTTGGTGGCTTTCATCAACCATCAGGGGGAACCGAGAAGCTCCCTAGCAATGAGAGAAGTATCTTAGATTCTGGAATGGACGGAGGCCCACAACTGCTTGCTGTCAGCCATTCACATTTCGGGTGTGGACAACTGGGAAGCGGATTTTCTCAGCAATCTTTTTTCTACTCGGCGCAGAGTATCTGAGATGGCTGCCTTGCAATGTGAGCCCCCTTACCTAGTATTCCATGCTGATAAGGCTGTTCTTCGTACTGGGTTGGGTTTTCTTCCTAAGGTTGTTTCAGATCGTAACATCAATCAGGAGATTGTGGTTCCTTCTTTATGTCCTAATCCTTCTTCTTCGATGGAGCGGTTACTTCATAACTTTGATGTGGTTCGGGCCTTGAAGTTCTATCTCCAGGCTACGAAGGCGACTTCTTGAAGCAGAAAGCCTCGTTCACTTCCTTGTCCTTTTGGTTGAGGAGCATTATTCGCTTAGCTTATGAGACAGTGGGACTTAAGCCTCCTCAGATGTTTAAGGTTCATTTAACTAGAGCTGTGGCTTCCTCTTGGGCTTTCAAGAATGAGGCCTCTATGGAGCAGATTTGTAGGGCGGCTACCTGGTCCTCCTTACATAACTTTTCAAAATTTTACAAGTTTGACATTTTGCTTCAGATGAAGCAGCTTTTGGGAGAAAGGTTTTGCAGGCTGTGGTGCCCTCAGAATATGGTCCGCCTCTCTTTTTACACTCCCTTTTTCATTCAGTGTTCTGTAGAGCTTGGGTATAAGTTTCCCACAAGTAAGGAATGAAGCTGTGGACTCTCCTCATATTTAGAAGGAAAACATAAATTTTGCTTACCAGATAATTTCCTTTCCTTCTGTATTACGAGAGTCCACGGCCCCCGCCCGTAGTCTCCGTTGGACGGACCTAAATTTTTGTTGGCGGACCTAAATTTTTGTTTTGTTCTTCTGGCACCATTTATACCCTGATATTTATCCTACTGTTCCTTGTTCCTTCGGCAGAATGGGGGATAAGGGAAGTGGGGGAGGTATTTAAGCCTTTGGCTGGGGTGTCTTTGTCTCCTCCTGGTGGCTAGGTTCAGTATTTCCCACAAGTAAGGAATGAAGCCGTGGACTCTCCTCATACAGAAGGAAAGAAAATTATCTGGTAAGCAAAACTTATGTTTTTTAAAAGGTTTTACACTGGATGTTTATATCATTATATTATATTATTATATATATTACATGCAATTAAATGAAAATTGGTGTATACTGTCATTTTAACTGCTGAGCTATTACCACTCGCTGTGCTAAGCTATTTTGAAGTTTTTAGGTGCCTCTCACATTAAGCCCCATTGTAGGTCATTTTTATTTAGAAACCCACACAAGTTTTTATTTATTTTCAGCAGACCCAGAAGATTCAAACTACACCATTAGTATGTGTATATATCATGCCACTTGACAATGTGTGAAACATATATATATATATATATACATATTTATATATATATATATATATATATATTTATTTATTACAATTTTAATAAACAAGGTTGTAAAAAAGTGTTGTTGTTTTTCTGTAAAGTGAAAACTGCCTTAAAGTGAAACAACACGGTTTTAGCTTTCTTTTCACTTGCCAGTGTGTTTAAAAACGTGAAACTAACATATATTTGCGGTGCAATAGCGCTAAGTTTAGTTTAACACTAGCACAGTACAGTATTCAATAAAAACCTGTAAAATAGCAACAATTACTGTAGTAAAATTTGCCAAACTACCACACTGAGACACAGATTGCACTGCAAAGCTGTAAACAGAGTGAAATGCGCATAACAAAATGGTGGCAGTCACTTTTCTCGCAATCTCACGATGAGTGCAACACTATTTAAAATCCCTCGGAGGTTGAACTTCAGCTCCACATTTGATCTGTATTAGCGAAGCGCTGTAAAGTGAGGTATTCCTGTATAAAAAAGATCATTAGGGTATATGTATATAACTTTGATCTTCACATAGGGCTTCCATGAGCCTTTACTCAAGTAAATGCACAATTATTCACACCAGGTGATCACTATTACCAGTAATCACCTGGCTATTAAAAGCGATATGGGGTATATTTTTAAAAAGGGACTTCTGGGTTTTAAATCTAGGGGTCTTGTGGTTCTCTAAGCCTTTTTGATGAGATGTTACATGCCCATAGAAACCCCCTACATTTGTTAATAAATGTGCTTTGACTTTATACCCCCACCATTTGAAAGATCAATTGCCTTTCAAGCAAAGGGTCTTATGGGAGCTGAGGGATTTAAATAGTTTTTACTACTCCATCCAGCTCTTTTAAAGGGACACTAAACCCAATTTTTTCTTTCATGATTCAGATAGAGCATCCAATTTTAAACTTTCTAATTTACTCCTAGTAACAAATTTTCTTCGTTCTCTTGCTATCTCTATTTAAAAGGCATGAATGTAAAGCTTAGGAGCCAGCCCATTTAAGGTTTAGCACCCTGGTTAGTGCTTGCTTGATAGTGGCTACATTTAGCCACCGATAAGCAAGCGTAACACAGGTTCTGAACCAAAAATGGGGCGGCTCCTAAGTTTTACATTCCTGCTTTTAAAATAAAGAAAGCAAGAGAACGAAGAAAAATTGATAATAGGAGTAAATTAGAAAGTTTAAAATTGGATGCTCTATCTGAATCATTAAAGAAAAAAATTAGGTTTAGTGTCCCTTTATGCCCTCTGCAGCAACCTGCCACTTCTGGGTGATGCTGGACCACTAGACTTCTTGTGATACAGCAGTAAGTGCAAGGAAAGTCTCAAATAGCTCTGAAAGCCCTCCCCCAACTGTAAAATTGACACATGGTTGTCATACGCACTAAAAGCACTCGCAACAAAGGTGTTAAGTAATGGTATATACTGTATACAGAAGTACAATAATGTAACACCTGTGTTTGTTTCCAACTGTGGACTGACCTGGAATAGAATTATTTCAACAGTGCCCTGCTTATTATAAGCAGAATATTAATTATTTGTAATTATGGTTAGGTTCAGAGCTGTTTTGTGCAAAAAAGATTGTTGTCTCACTTTAATTTATAGTAATCGTTATAATTTTAGAATCTTAACAACTGCCCTAAATTTTGAATGACTTGTTCTTACCTGACAGGATCTATGTACCGATCTAAGAACTTTCTGGAAAAGTAATGTGCACAGGAACAATGTACATGACCAGCCAGAAGAGGGCGAACAAAGACAATAATCGCGAATCACACTTTTTAGCTTCAAATTGTCAAGGGCATAGTAAAGGGTGTTGAAAACGTTCCTGATATGAGTGAAAACACTACAGAGCTTCATATCAATAAAATATAAGAATATGCTATTATAACATAACTGTTAAAGGGACATGAAACCCAATGTTGTTTTTTTTTTCTTTCATGATTCGGATAGACCATACAATTTTAAACAACTTTTCAATTTACTTCTATTATACAATTTGCTTCACTCTCTTGGTATCCTTTGTTGAAGGAGCTTCAATACACTACTGGGAGCTAGCTGAACACATCAGGGGAGCCAATGACTAGGAGTATATACGCAGCCACTAATCAGCAGCTAGCTCCCAGTATTGCATTCCTGATCCTGAGCCTACCTAGGTATGCTTTTTAAAAAATGGATAGCAAGAGAGTAAAGCAATAAAGATAAAATAAGTAAACTGGAAAGTTGTGTTAAATTATGCTCTATCAGAAACAAGTAAGATTTTTGGTTTCATATCACTGTAATGGCAAACAATGTGTATTTGTCACTGTACAGTGATGCAGTAATAATGGAATATTATCTCAGAGAATGTATTGTAATCCCATGTGATCTGTCTGCATATTAAACTAATGTTCACACAATTTGCATCTTTTCTGCTCCCAAAAAATGGGCTCAAATTTGAGCTTGTATTTATTATAAAGCACTTGATATCACTTTTACAGCGTTACATTCGGTGCAAAAATTGTATGGAAATTCTGAATGTCTCCATTAATGTTACTAGCGATCCTGATGAGTGCCGAGAGCCTTTCATGCCCACTAGTATTTTTATGTTAGAAAGAAAAAAGCTCCAACATCGGGGTGGAAATAGCCATGCAAGATCCTTAATTCAGAGAGTTCATGAGAGTTCTTATAGTGTTCAGGATCAGAACTGGGCTAAATGCTCTAATAGACAATAAGTAGTATAGTGTTTTAGGGATTTGGTACAATACGAAATATTAATTTAATTGAGATCCGTACACAGCAAATACACAGGGTTTTAAGTTAAAGGGGCAGTAAAGTCAAAATAAATATTTCATGATTCAGATAGGCAATGCAATTTTGAATAACTTTCCAATTGACTTCTATGATCAAATTTGCTGTGTTCTTTATGTATCCTTTGTTGCAGAATAAATAGGAGCTCAAGAGCACGCACATGTCAGTCTATGGTAGCAGTGTTTGCTACTATGTATGACATTGTTGCAAACACTGCTGCCATATGACTAGACTCATGAACGCAACAGGGGTTACTATTTAATAAAGGATACCAAGAGAACTAAGCAAAATTGATAATCAAAGTAAATTGGAATGTTGTTTAAGATTCTATGATTTATCAAAATTTAAGTTTAATCTTTAGTTTACTGCCCCTTTAATATATTAAATTGAAGTAATAATTGCCCATTTTTGGTTCTTCTATACTCACTGTGATACATTTTATGCAGAGTGTATAACTAGCTGTAAAATTAACAAATTGACAACTAAATCTGAACAAACTTTTAATGGCAGAAAAATGTTATGCTTAAAGAAATGTGCAACATTTTAAACCTTTCACTACTGGGACTTTCAGAGAAAAACTTGCCCAAAATACCAGAGATTTGTTTTAGCATTTTTGCTATCACTCCATCTAAACAGAAATAGAAAAATTACTTTTGTTATTTACCTATCATAACTATATATATATATTTAAAGTAGACAAACCCAAGGTATTGATCTAGGCCCATTTTGGAATATTTTATGCCACCATTTCCCTGCCAAATGCGATCAAATAAAAAAAAGAATTGTTAACTTTTTCACAAACTGGGTTTCTCACTGAAATTATTTACATACCGTTTGTGCAATCATGACACAAATGATTGTAAAAGCTTGTCTGGGATCCCCATTGTTCAGAAATAGCAGACATATATGGCTTTGCTATTGCTTTTTGGTAATTAGAATGCCGCTAATTGCAGCCGTGCACCACACTTCTATTATTCCCGGCAGTGAAGGGGTTAATTATGTAGTGTGTAAGATTAATTTTAGCTTTAGTGTAGAGCTTACCCTCCCACTTGATCCCTACCTGATCCCTCCCAAACAGCTCCCTCACTCCCTACTGGTCACACCCATCTTACATACTGAAAATTTAAAGGGACAGACAAGTCCAAAAAAACTTTCATGATTCAAATAGGGAATGTAATTGTAAACTACTTTCCAATTTACTTTTATCATCAATTTTGCTTTTTCTTTTGGTATTCTTAGTTTAAAGCTAAACCTAAGAGGTTTTATATGCTAATTTCTTAGACCTTGAAGGCCGCCTCTAATCTAAATGCATTTTGACAGTTTTTCACCACTAGAGGGCATTAGTTCATGTGTTTCACATAGATAACATTGAGCATATGCACGTGAATTTACCGGGAAGTGAGCACTGATTGGCTAAAATGCAAGTCTGTCAAATTAACTGAAATAAGGGGGCAGTCTGCAGAGGCTTAGATACAAGGTAATTACAGAGGTAAAACGTGTATTAATTATTATTATACCTGTCAAATTAACTGAAATAAGGGGGCAGTCTGCAGAGGCTTAGATACAAGGTAATTACAGAGGTAAAACGTGTATTATTATACCTGTGTTGGTTATGCGTAATAAAGGGATTATCTATCTTTTTAAACAAAAAAAATTCTAGTGTTGACTGTCCCTTTTAAGGATTTTTTTTCTGTTTTCTGTAGTGTAGAATCCCCCTTTACCCTCCAACCTCCCTGATCCCTCCCAAACAGCTTTCTAACCCTCCCCCTCTAACTATTGTCCGCCATCTTAGGTACTGGCAGCTGTCTGCCCACTACCTATGAAAACCTTTTTATATAATTTTTTAAAATGTTTTTATTTTCTGTAGTGTAGTGGTCCCCCCATATCCTTATGGATCCCCCACACCCTTACCCCCATTTTTCTCTAATGTAGCTGCCCCAATGCTCCCTCTCCCTTTATTTTTGCCGCAGTGTATGGCCTTTCCACTGGACTGCCCAAATGCCTCCCAGATTCCCTTCCACACCTCCCGCCAGCACCAGCAGATGATCGTTACAGATAGTGACACACACAGTGTCACTGTATGTAACAATCTGCCTTCATTTGGAACCAGAGCAATGATCGCGCTCCATTTCCATATGTGGGCAGATGCCTGAAGCTCAGTAACTCCCTGAAGCTCAGACGTATATATATTTCTGGCGGTACGATAAGCAAAGTACTGCACGACGTATATATATCTTAATGAATTAAGGGGTCAATATCGATTCCTCTGCCCCGTTATCACTTTCTGTTGGGGAATCGCAAGGCTCTGTCCTCGGTCCCCTTCTCTTCTCAAGCTACACGTTATCAATAGGTTCCCTAATAAAGTCCCATGGGTTTCAATATCATTTGTATGCCGACGACACTCAAATCTACATCTCTGCTACAGACCTATCTCCTTCCTTGCTAACCCCTGTCATTAAAGGGACAGTAAACACCAGAATTTTTGTTTTTTAAAAAAGGTAGATAATCCCTTTATTAATCATTCCCCAATTTTGCATAATCAACACAGCTATAACAATATACTTTTTACCTCTGTGATTACCTTGCATCTATGCCGCTGCAAACTACCCCCTTATTTCAGTTCTTTTGAGAGACTTGCATTTTTAGCCAATCAGTGCTGGCTCCTAGGAGCTTCACGTGCCTGAGCTCAATGTTATCTATACGAAACACATGAACTAACGCCCTCTAGTGGTGAAAAACTGTCAAAATGCTTTCAAATTAGAGGCAGTCTTCAAGGTCTAAGAAATTAGCACATGAACCTCCTAGATTTAGCTTTCAACTAAGAATACCAAGAGGACAAAGCAAAATTGGTAATAAAAGTAAATTGGAAAGTTGTTTAAATTACATGCCCTATTTAAATCATGAAAGATTTTTTTTTTTACTTTACTGTCCCTTTAACTGTCTTTCTCACATCTCTTCATGGATGTCCTCTAACTACCTTAAGCTAATTCTTTCTAAAACTGAGCTCCTTATTTCCCCCCTTCTTCTAAAATCTCCTCCCCCCATCTCTCTATAACTGTTAACAACTCCATAAGTACCCCTACCCCGCATTCCTGATGTCTTGGGACACACTTGACTCAGATCTTTCTTTTACTCCTTACATTCAGGCTTTGGCTAAATTCTGCAACTTCCACCTTAAAAACATCTTTAAAATTAGACATTTGCTTACACAAGACACAACTAAGATTTTAATTCACTTTCTCATCCTTTCCTGCCTTTACTATTGCAAATCCGTCCTTTCTGGTCTCCCTAGCTGCCGTCTAGTTCCTTTACAATCCATAATGAAGGCATCTGCCAGGCTGATCTTCTTTACACGTCACTCTTCATCTGCTGCACCTCTCTGCCAATCCCTTCACTGGCTTCCTCTTGTCTCCAGGATTAAACACAAAATACTGACTCTGACATACAAAGCCCTCAACTGCACTGCTCCCCTCTGTATCTCAGACCTTGTCTCCAGATACTCTCCCTCCCGCCCCCTTTGCTCTGCTCACGACCTCCTACTCTCCTCTTCTCTTGTTACCTTCTCACATTCCCGTTTACAGGACTTCTCCAGACCGGCTCCCATCTTGTGGTATCCTCTGCCTCGCTCCACAAGACTCTCCCCTAGTTTCAAGCTTCAAGCACTCCCTAAAGACTCTACTGTTCAGGGATGCATTCAACCTACACTAACCTTTCCTAATAACAGTTCCTCTCCTTCATGGCTATCCGATACAAACTCCCTTAGAATGTAAGCCTAAGAGCCCAACTGCTTGCAGATCACCTTCACAAGAGCTGACTACAACAGTGCGACTCTCGGCAGGGCCCTCATTTGATTCCTATTATTGCTACCTTGTATACCGCCTATGTTTAAAACTGCGGAATCTGTTGGTGCTCTACAAATAACCGATAATAATAAATAAAAAAAAAAATTAAGTAGCATGTCCTCATTTCAAATACACGTTGGTCTTTATCTCTTTTTGGATGCAGCAGAATTTACTTTTCTTTTTATGAATATTTATAAATGTATGCACTTACCTACTGGTGGTTTACCATGAATAAAATTCCGGTGTAGTGATAAAATTACATGCTCTAATTCTTTAACTGTGCACTATGTTTTTAAATTTGTTCTAATAACTGTTGGACTTTTAATAATTGCCCTAAATAAGGTTTTCTTGCCACTAAATTTGACAAAATAAAGTAGTTTAATCCTGCATTGAGGTTAAACACATAGTTAAAGCACTGCTCTTACAAAAAACTCTGCGGGTCGTGAGGTGAAACTGCCACTGATCCATTTAGAAGTGCTAGTTGTATGACCCAGTCATGCTCTGCATGTCTCTAGCAAGTTATTTAACTATGTGTTTAACCTCTTTGCGGGGGTTAAACACATAGCCTTGCAGCATCGTTAATGATAAATTGGCATGCTCTAATGAATTAGAGCATTTCCTTTTATCACTATAATGGGCCTTTACGGTACCCATTTCTTGGTGCACATTACACACCATTGATAACATTATGATTATATAACATTTTCCTAAGTTTTTGCTCTACTTTAGTGGGGAGATTTGAGTAAGATTATTGGAATAAAATATTTCAGAAGGACCAGTGTAAATACTGTACATATATATTTTCTTACTGGGTTTTGCTTCTTCTATAGAGAATCTGACAGGCAAACATTCCTGATTGTGTCGTTATTATTATAATTTATTTGTATAGCGCTGCAAAATTCCACAGTGCTGGTTATGTTATGTAAAGTAATTGAGATATTTTTTTGCTGCATATCTCACAACATTTCCCAGAAACTATCTGGGACTGATAGAGTGAGGGCTGAGTCAGGGAAAACTGTGCATGGAGATGCGGCAACCTGTGGGTGTAGGCAGGAAGGAGAGTGGAACAGAGCTCCCAAAGAGGGACTACACCGAAAAATGCAGGCAGCTGCCAACCCTGATATTACTATTGTTTGTAATGCAACAGATCCAAGTTAACTGTTGTCACCAACCTGTACTGCCATAGACTAAGACAGAGTTATCCAACATTTATCTCCAAGGGCTGTTGACAGACCAGATTTCAGGATATCCTTCGGTGAGCACATATGAGTCAGTTAGTGGCTTAGACACTGATTTTCTCACCCAGATACAGCTCAAATAATCTGGTGGTTCTAGAACTTAATGCTTGGGGGGTAAATTGGGGGGCTAATAAAGGTGGTGAAGACAGCATACATAATATATGGAGCCCTTTGAAGTTCAATGGGGGTGCTACATGTGAGTTTGGAGGTGCATAGCATCCCTCAGCACCCCCCATAATACCACCGCGGCTGATAACTCCAGAACTTGAGGTTAAAATTTTGAACAGCCATGGTCAATGGATAGAATAAATATAAACTTGTACTCCGGTGATAGCACTACAGGCTTGTGCTATTACATTTTCATCTCTTTTATTTTATGTGAGAATTATGTCTGGCTGTCGCTTTTGCCACTGTCCCTACTTTACTGCACATCTAATCTCAGCCCAGAAACAACCAATATCTTCCTAAGCATGCCCCAGGACTGCCTGTCCCCACAGTCTGTCTCCAACACAGCCCTAGGGTAGTCAGCTGCACCCCTGTACCTCTGCCCTCTCCAGCTCCCCTTACTTAGCACCAGGTCCCAAACTAGAAACCAGAATGTTGTTAAGTATAGAATACACACGATTTCCACTAGTATTGTAAAGATACCCAAAATGTTATCAAGCATAATGTACTTGCTTACAATTCTGTCCATACTCTTCAAGCCATCCATGCAGTGGCATAGTGTAGGTTGTCAGCGCCCAGGGCAAGTAGGATAATCCATGTCATTTTAGGCTGGTTCCCAAAGCATATATGTCATGTAGCTCATGTGACTGGACACATATTGCACTCTAATAACTCAGCACTACTTGTGAAAATCAAGAGCATAAATAAAGTTTGCATTTTGTCATTTAATCAGGTTTGTTTTAAACAAGTAAAATTGCCCTCTTTTAGGCTTCAGTTAAATGTAATTGTTGCAGGGTGCTCAGACAAAGAATCTGTGCAATAAAAAAGCAGATACTTATTTCTGTGTGTACTGCTGTCTTGGCTCTTCTTGCACTTAGCTGACATTGGAGTTTGTCATTAAAGGGAAACTTAACCTAATTTTAAGCAACTTTCTAATTTACTCCTATTATCAATTTTTCTTCATTCTCTTGCTATCTTTATTTGATAAAGAAGGCATCTAAGCTAAGGAGTCAGACAATTTTTGGTTTAGACCTTTGACAGCACTTGGGTGCATTTAGCAACTGATCAGCAACAACAACCCAGGTTGTAAACCAACAATAGTCTGGCTTCTAAACTTACATTGTTGCTTTTTAAATAAAGATAGCAAGAGAATGAAGAAAATTGTATACTAGGAGTAAACTAGAAAGTTGCTTAAAATTGCAAGCTCTATCTGTATCATGAAAGAAAAAAAAATGTGGGTTCAGTGTCCCTTTAAGCACATTTGTAGCATTATTTGCCAATATTTTCCCTAAGAGTGACAAATATGAAGGGGTTTTGAATAGCAGTTTCACACAATGTGACTTCAATACACCTGGTGGAGGAGAGAAAAAGGCAAGAATATTGTACACATCTGGCAAAGCCTGGCACATGAGACAACACATTTTGCTTTGTGGATTTTTAATTCTGGGATATGGTGAATTTGACAGTACGCCTGATTTGGATTAGGGTGTTTTTATCTGAAGATGAGCTCCTTAACAGTGTATCACATCATACTATTTAATAGCATCACTTGACAGATCTGCATACACCCAAAATAACTATCAGTTGTCACGCTGTTTGGACTAAGATAAAGGAATGCAAAGTGTAAAATGTTCTTCATAGGAATAGATTCCAGTTATTTGAATAAAAATGAGTCCAGTTATTGGATGTTTTTTGTAATGAACATAAGGTTGCCACCTCGGCCATATTTTCCTGGACACATTACACATGCTGCAGGGTATACAGGGAGGAACATGAATAGTGCTGTCTAGGGTCACTATTTGTGTGCTGTTTAGGGGCGCAATGCATGTTGCCCTCTGCACACCCTGCAGCATGTGTAACTCATAAGTGTCCAGGAAAACGTGGCTGAGGTGGCAACCCTAAATGAACAGGTATGGAGACTATAAAAAAAAAATACTGTAATAGTCTCTAAGAAGTTGACCATTTTATTTCCTTTTTATAATGCATACAGATTATTTGTGTGTACAGTGTATTAACTGACTTAGAAACTTGCAATATGCTTTTAGTGGCAATTTCCTTACAGCTGTGTATTATTCTCACTGATTTACAAACAGATCGAGGAATGGAGTAAAAAAGTGTTGTTTTTTTTAACTTGTATTTTTTGCATAATAAAAGGTGAGGTATTATGATGTGTAATCATCGTATGTGCTAAATGCTTAACCCTTAAAGTGACAGTACATTGTATAACAAAGCTATAAATAATGTTGCAAAACACTGCCGCGATAGTGCTAAAGA
Source organism: Bombina bombina (assembly GCF_027579735.1). Lineage (NCBI taxonomy): Eukaryota > Metazoa > Chordata > Amphibia > Anura > Bombinatoridae > Bombina > Bombina bombina. Next base: position 931,009,714 of record NC_069503.1, on the reverse strand, counting down.
CACGTGCACACTCTTAAGTTCTTATGAGCCTACCTAGTTTTACTCCTCAATAAAAGATACCAAGAGAATGAAGCAAATTTGATAACAGAAGTAAATTGGAAAGTTGTTTAAAATTGCATGATCTATCTGAATCATAAAAGTTTAATTTTGACTTGACTGTCCCTTTAACCTCTTGTGCTTATATTACACATGAGATTTGGTTGTTTATGCGCCTACAAAAATATGCAGATGCTATACGATGTGCTAGTAGTTTGCACTAGTGCAATGTATAGGCTCCATGCAAACATATCCTATATATGACCCCCTGCCACAATAAACTCCTAAACTGACAGGCTACCTACCATAATGAACACCTAAATGCCAAAACCCCACACTTGTTAGCCCCTAAACTACCAGACCCACATTGCTATTAACCCCCTCTAAGGACTACCACTAAAACACCCTTATTGTTAAGACTCAATCCTCAAACACCCCCTAAACTGTATATTATAATAAGAAAAAATATAAAAGATAAAATAAAAACACACAGTAATTACTGTTTAATTTATTTACATAAACAACAGTAAAAGGATTATCATCTTTGGATTCCTTCCTGCAGTCTGGTTCTGTCTCAGTGGACAGCTAGATATATACTGTGTGGGCTGGACATGGGCAGGATAATGTCAAATGGTTAGCCTGCCCATTATTCCAATTGGATGAGATTTCAAAATTGATTTTTTTAATGCATTGTCAAAGCATAAATCCAAGAACCAGCAAACCTCCAAGCATTTAAATCATAAATGTTTATTATGGAGAACAATGAATCAATTATATAGGTAAAAGACTAAAAGCATCTCTGACTCTTACGCGTTTCGGCTAAGAATGCCTTAGTCATAGACATAATGGTACAATGGGTAATAGTTACTTATATAGCATGCATACTAATTAACAGATGCTGTAGTCCTTAAAGGTACAGTTACATAACACAACCATGTGACTATTACAGACCTTAAAAGTTAACACTCTTGTTTTTAAATAATAATCTGAATTCATATAACTTGTCATCATTCAAAAAGCTAGACCTTTTTTATTTTTGGAGCCATTAAAGAAAGAATACTTCCATACAACATTCTACAATGTATTCAGTAGCGGACCTACTGAAAGGGACACTGAATAGTAGGAGTAAATTAGAAAGTTGATTAAAATTGCATGCTCTATCTAAATCACAAAAGAAAAAATTTGGGTTCAGTGTCCCTTTAACAGAGGGCCCTGGTGAAAAGATTTTTTGGGCCCCCCAAAGGCAACTCAGAAGTAATCAGTATTAAAGAAACAGTCAACCCCAAAATAGTTTTAAGTTGTATCCATAAAGTTTTCATAGATCGTTTTTTACAAATGTATCCCAGTTTTTACATATATTCCGTTTTCAAGTTAAAGCACTTACTTTTGACGCCGTTTCTGTTTAAAAATGTCTGTCTGTCTCCGCCCCTTTTTCATCAGTGACATCATGATCTTCTTGTGATCCCTGTAATTTTTCTATCTTCCTCGTAATCGGCTTTAGCGCATGTGAAAAAGTTCCCCTTCAGTAGCCTGATTACACAGCGTTTTTCTTCCTGTGTGAAAAAGTTCCCCTTTAGTACAATAGGCGCATTGCGCATGCGCTAAAGCCGGTTACAAGAAAGATAGAAAAATTACAGGGATCACAAGAAGATCATGATGCCACTGATGAAGAAAAAGGGGCGGAGCCAGACGGACATTTTTAAACGGCAGTGGCGCCAAAAGTAAGTGCTTTAACTTAAAAACGGAATATATGTAAAAACTGGGCTACATTTGTAAAAAAAAAAACGATCTATGGAAACTTTATAGATATAACTTAAAGCTATTTTTGGGTTGACTGTCCCTTTAATAACATACTGCTCTGTATAATGATTTTGAGTATAGGTGGATATATGGGCCTGCCCCATCCATAAGCATTGTACACATTCTGCACACGCCTATCTATAGACTGGTTGCTATGAGCCCCCAGTGCTTGGGCCCTGGTGCAACTACACCTGCTGTACTAATGGTAGTTCCGCCCCTGAATGTATTAAGTTATTAGTACCCTCAGTGTGAAAATCCAAATATAAAAAAGGAACAAAAAGAATTATGTGCCAAAAGACAAAAATGTTAATGAATAGTATTAAACCACATTTATTCCTACCTTATGCAATGTTATTGGTTAGTTATGTTTCCAAACATTTATTGATTTTTTTAATGCATTGTCAAAGCATATCAGCTAAAATGTTATTGGAATTCCTATGATAAATCAATAAACCACATGAACAACTTATTGTTTAAGGTACAAAAACTAAATAAAAGTCACTTATTTGTGGTGTTTCCCCATTTTTTTGGAACATGTAGTAAATGTATTTCCTTTAATTTTCTATTTGACATCAAAGCAATGTCTATTGGACTGGTACCATAAAACGACTAATAATAAAAGGTACGGCTTTGTACAATAATATATTTTCTAGGATTTCTAAGCAATAAATGTAGTTGATTTTGTAAAACCTTTTTACTCATTCATATGAATAATATAGATCATACCTGTAATAAAACATAAAAAAATAATAGGTGCTCGAAATCTAAACAAAAGAAAATTGTGGAGACGACAAGGAAGTTGGTTTCTTATTCAAGCTGTTTCTTATTCATGGAAGTTGGTTTCTTATTCAATTGTTTGTCAGACTGCTTTAAATTGACTTTAAAATAAAAATATAGGTTTTATTTAATATGATTCATATAATGTAGTTACACAGAGGTGGAATCCCTTTATACAACAGATTGGATATACAAACTGGAAAAAAGGGCATACGTTGGCACCAATACAAATATAACTATTTTGAATAAGTAACTGATATTTTCAAAGGGTTTATGACCATTGGACCACGGATTTCATTATGAATATATACAGGGTATATCATATCCTCCTCCATGACATGCAATTCTTTTTAGCCTGGCCCAATGATGTTTTGGGCACAGACATTGATGCCAACCCTGGCATAGGTGCTCTAATTCTCATTTTAGAATAAGTAACTGATATTTTCAAAGGGTTAATAACCATTGGGCCACTGATTTCACCATGAATATATACTGGGTAGATCCCCCTTCATGACATTCAATTGTATTTAGCCTAGCCCAATGGTGTTTTGGGCACAAAAAATTATGCCAACACTGGCATTGGTGCTGTAATTAAAATTTTTGAATAAGTAACTGATATTTTCAAAGGGTTAATGACCATTGGGGCACTTATTTTACTGTTAATATATGTAGGGTAGATCCCCCTCCATGACATGCAATTGTTTTTAGCCTGGCCCAATATCAGTTACTTATTAAAAAATGAGAATTAGAGCAGCTAGGCCAGGGTTGGCATCAATTTATGTGCCCAAAACACCATTGGGCCAGGCTAAAAACAATTGCATGTCATGGAGGGGGTCTACCCTGTATATATTCATAGTGAAATCAGTGGCCCAATGGTTATTAACCCTTTGAAATATCAGTTACTTATTAAAAAATGAGAATTAGAGCAGCTAGGCCAGGGTTGGCATCAATTTCTGTGCCCAAAACACAATTGGGCCAGGCTAAAAACAATTGCATGTCATGGAGGGGGTCTACCCTATATATTCATAGTGAAATCAGTGGCCCAATGGTTATTAACCCTTTGAAAATATCTGTTACTTATTCAAAAATGAGAAATACAGCACCTATGCTAGGGTTGGCATCAATTTCTGTGCCCAAAACACCATTGGGCCAGGCTAAAAACAATTGCATGTCATGGAGGCGGATCTACCCTGTATATATTCATAGTGAAATCAGTGGCCCAATGGTTATTAACCCTTTGAAAATATATGTTACTTATTAAAAAATGAGAAATACAGCACCTATGCTAGGGCTGGCATCAATTTATGTGTCCAAAACACCATTGGGCCAGGATAAAAACAATTGCATGTCATGGAGGGGAATCTACCCTACATATATTAACAGTAAAATCAATGGCCCATTAGTCATTAACCCTTTGAAAATATCAGTTACTTATTCAAAATGGTAATTACAGCACCACTGCCAGTGTTGGCATCAATTTATTTGCCCAAAACACCATTGGGCCAGGCTAAAAACAATTGTTTGTCATGGAGGGGAATCTACCTTGTATATATTCATATTGAAATCAGTAGGCCAATGGTTATTCACTCTTTGAAAATATGTTACTTATTAAAAAATGAGAATTACAGCACCTATGCCAGGGTTGGCATCAATTTCTGTGCCCAAAACACCATTGGGCCAGGCTAAAAACAATTGCATGTCATGGAGGGGGATCTAGCCTGTATATATTCATAGTAAAATCAGTGGCCCAAGTTTTATTAACCCTTTGAAAATATAATTTATTCAAAAATGAGAATTAGAGCACCTATGCCAGGGTTGGCATCAATTTCTGTGCCCAAAACACCATTGGGCCAGGCTAAAAACAATTGCATGTCATGGAGGGGGATCTACCCTACATACATTAACAGTAAAATCAGTGGCCCAATGGTCATTAACCCTTTGAAAATAGCAGTTACTTATTCAAAATGGTAATTACAGCACCACTGCCAGTGTTGGCATCAATTTATTTGCCCAAAACACCATTGGGCCAGGCTAAAAACAATTGTTTGTCATGGAGGGGAATCTACCTTGTATATATTCATATTGAAATCAGTAGGCCAATGGTTTTTCACTCTTTGAAAATATGTTACTTATTAAAAAATGAGAATTACAGCACCTATGCCAGGGTTGGCATCAATTTCTGTGCCCAAAACACCATTGGGCCAGGCTAAAAACAATTGCATGTCATGGAGGGGGATCTACCCTACATACATTAACAGCAAAATCAGTGGCCCAATGGTCATTAACCCTTTGAAAATATCAGTTACTTATTCAAAAATGGTAACTACAGCACCAATGCCAGTGTTGGCATCAATGTATGTGCCCAAAACACCATTGGGCCAGGCTAAAAACAATTGCATGTCATTGAGGGGGGTCTACCCTGTATATATTCATAGTGAAATCAGTGGCCCAATGGTTATTAACCCTTTGAAAATGTTATTCAAAAATGAGAAATACAGCACCTATGCCAGGGTTGGCATCAATTTCTGTGCCCAAACCACAATTGGGCCAGGTTATAAACAATTGCATGTCATGGAGGGGGATCAAGCCTGTATATATTCATAGTGAAATCAGTGGCCCAATGATTTTTAACCCTTTGAAAATATCAGTTACTTATTCACAAATGAGAATTACAGCACCTATGCCAGGGTTGGCATCAATTGATGTGCCCAAAACACCATTGGGCCAGGCTAAAAACAAATGCATGTCATGGAGGGGGGTCTACCCTGTATATATTCATAGTGAAATCAGTGGCCCAATGGTTATTAACCCTTTGAAAATACCAGTTACTTATTAAAAAATGGTAACTACAGCACCTATGCCAGTGTTGGCATCAATGTATGTGCCCAAAACACCATTGGGTCAGGCTAAAAACAATTGCATGTCATTGAGGGGAATCTGCCCTGTTTATATTCATAGTGAAATCAGTAGGCCAATGGTCATTAATCCTTTGAAAATATCAGTTACTTATTAAAAATAGTAATATTTGTATTGGTGCCAACGTATGCCCTTTTTTTCCAGTTTGTATATCCAATTGTTGTATAAAGGGATTCCACCTCTGAATTATATATTATTTAAATAAAACCTATATTTTTTATTTTAAAGTCAATTTAAAGCAGTCTGACAAAAAAAATTTGAATAAGAAACCAACTTCCATGAATAAGAAACAGAATTTCACGAATAAGAAATAGCTTGAATAAGAAACCAACTTCCATGAATAAGAAACAGAATTTCACAAATAAGAAATAGCTTGAATAAGAAACCAACTTCCTTGTCGTATTGTGGAGCAAGATTCCAATAAATATTTTTTAAATTTTCTCAACATTTTTATCTAATTTGCTGCCAACAAATATATTATCTGACACAGAGTTTGTGAGATGGTGTTGTTCTATTACAGCCATATGCAAATGTTATTATCATGTGCATGTGCTGCAGTCTCACCAGGCTCATAAAGACCACAAATAATATATATATTTTCTTTGCAATTTAAATATATGTCAATATTATTGTGTGAGATGTCTATCCCCAATCTTATTTGAACAGTGCAAGTACTGAAGTATATATTTAAATACGCTATAACTATGTGGACTCTAGTGGTAGAATGTGCACCTACACTTTCTTGTTTTTTTTCAATTAATCATTGTTGGTCACCTTGGTAGCACTTCCACAATGTGTGTGCTAGGTTGCAAATAGTCTTTTTGTGGTGTGCTTAACCAAAAAAACCCTTTGTTGTATGTATGTATGTATATATATATTATATATATATAGATATAGTTCTTCTGAGTGTATACTTTCTAGCAATACAGTCGTGACTGTCAGCAAGAACGTGAGTGCACTGCCAGAGTAGGCACTTGACACAACCAGAAAAGGCACAAATAACCCATGATCATGAGAGGCACAAGAATTACAAGACAGGACCAAGAGAGGCACAAAGGAAACAGGACTAGAGAGGCACAAGGAAGGCATAGCCGAGAAACGAACAGGATTACTGGCTGCCACAAGAGGCATAAAGAGTGAGGGCATGACCAGGAGTGGAAAAGGTCACATCTATGAAATGCATGTAAATGCCAAAGTACAAAGCTAGGATATGCATAGGGAGAGACATGGCTTGGAGAAACAGTGCTCAGCCATCATAGAATGCCCACGGGATGCCATAAGCAAGAGAGGCACAGGGAATCAGATAAGAGCTACACAGGGCGCATAGCGTGGCTACTGAAAAGGAGGTGCCCTCCCAGGAGGTGGAGGAGGGGACCAAGTTGCAGAGGGTGGCTCGGATGATAGGAGGAGATCTAGTTGGTAGGAGGAGGATCCTGGGATAAACAAGACTGACTCTCCTACTGGATGAAAGAATATGGCGGTTCTGGATCAGCTCACCCTTGGAAAACCCCGGGTAGCGATGCCCAGCCTGCAGTGACTGGTAAGGCGGAGATGGCGTTCACGCATTAGGAACTTGGCTAGCGGAATGTAGTTTGTCCACTCCTCCCTGAATGTGCTGGGCGGTTTGCTGGTCCCGGGCAGGGTTGGAGCTGTGCTACCCGGGAGCTGGGGCACATGGAGGGGCGGCGGCTGTAGCTGTGTGAAAAAGACACTGTGGGAGACTGACTTCATGGGTGAATGATTGAGAGGCTGCGTGGAGCTGAATTGCGCCTGTGTCATTGTGCATGTGGCGGACTTTATCCTCTCTGTGCTTATCACTGCTTCAGAGCAGTTTCTTGTTATTCTTAATTTGTGCCACCTGGTTGTCATATTCTAGAGAATGTCTGTTCTTAAAAGCTGTATAAAAAGAATGTGCTGTGCACAAAGGAGGCTGTGCTTTTGTCTTATATGTGCTGCTCATTCTGCTTTTGAGAGTGTACATTGGAGATGTTAGTTTTAAGGTATCTGTATTAGAGATGTTGTGTATTCTAGCCGCCTTATTAAATCTACCTGCATCTTATTACTTCTGACATGGTGTAAGTTGTGCATTAGAGCAGTATGTATTTATTATACTTCCTCAATGGTTTGCATGTGTTGTGCCACAGCCTTAGGGTGTCCTAATTCCAGTCTTCAGGATCCGTTAACTCAGGCGTAGTGAATCTGGCACAAGTGACCAAGGTGGCAGTCACAGCAGATAGCTGGCACTTTGCCTCATGGGTACCATTGTAGTATTTAATGCTTTTTATTTTCTTATGAATACATGCTGTATATCAGCAATTTAGCTTGAATAGTTCTATTTCATGATTTTATTTTTGAAGAATAACTTTCATGTCTGTTTTTTTTTCGGTACTATGGGCACTTGACATCAGTATTTTAGATTATCTCCACTATTGCTACAAACTCTCAAAAAGTTTTGCCATGCTTCCACTAACTAGCTAGATTGTTAGAATTATTTGACAACCGATTAGATAACCAACAGTATTAAGAAGCAGTTGATCATATTACCTGTGATCTACTTCTTACATACTGAAAATGTGACCTGTTACAGGGTCTTGAGGACAACCAATTGTGAAGCTCTGACTGTTGCATCTTTACTTTTTATGGTGTATGTTGTGGTTTTATTGTACAGGCTGTGTCTTACTTTTTGTTTACAGTGTTAATAGGTTTAGTTTTGTGAGAACTGCTTTGGTAGTGTAGGGGGGTGGGTTGGGAATGGGGTGCACTGAGGTGTGATATTATTTTAGGGCGGGGGGGGGGTGCACAAATCCATTCTTAATTCTTTGAGTTAATTTATATCAAAGATCAACAAATATACATGTTTAAAATATATTCTTTGATGGAAACAATGTAAATTACTTTTTTATTGATATTGAAAGTACAAAATCCTGTTTATGCACAATTGCAAATGTTTGCATAACACTAATTTCCATTAAAAAGAAATAAATAATATATATATCTTGCAATTTAAGGTCACAAACAGGCAAGGACCTGAAGAATGTATTCCTCTGTCTCTCGTTGAACCTAATTTTATCTGTGTGTTTAAGAAATTTCTGATGATTTTATTATAGGTATGCCTGGTTATATCTAATGCAGGTAAAGGATTTTTCAGAACTTCTACAGGTGTCTGGTTCCTTACATCCAACCTGCCCCTTGCACAATATACCCCCCCCTCTTTACTGTTAGAGGGTGGTACCTCTAATACGATGCCTTACTGCCCACCCCATGATAGCCTTTCTGTGATGGCCCTTTATTGTAGCCACTACAGAGTTTCAGGAACCTCTGTGTGAGACATTGAACAATATTTCAGCATTATTTTTTACTGAGCACACTATCTTGACAATAAGGCTGTGAAAATAAATGCATATGCAATACCTGAACTGTAGGGTCGTTTTTGTTATGCATACTGACAAGTCCTCTCAAAAATATGCCAAGTATCCCATTTTTTTCTTCTGTTGGTCATTTTTACAGAGCACCAGAACTGCTAATCAGCCATGCTGTAAGTTGGTCACTTTTGGATCTATAGAAGCATCAGTTTCTTTACAACTTCATAAGCAAGGGTATAAGTTATTATTAAGCACATTTACTTTTTAAGTCTAATTTGTAATGTTGTGGTAAATTATTTCCCCAGGGAAATAAATGGCTATTCATTTGTCAAGTGCCAAGAGCCCATTACTGACAACTCATCTGCTTAGTGCATTTGAGCTAGAACATTGTCTCCCACAATATTCATAAAATGGTTTTTATCTCCACTTCCTCCTTCTAGAACTAGATACTGTGCTTTAATTAATTAAACTTTACAATCCATTAAAACAAAACACTTGCTCAGAGAGCCTAAGCTGCTTGTGTCATCTGGTAATGACTCAGTTTGTTAATTGCTGACATGATACTGGCACTCTGAGCAGCTGCAGTATTTAAAATGCTGGTGCACTGAGAATATCTAGCTATATTTCACATGCACGTGCAGAGAATAATGTTAACACTAAAACAGTGATGACTTTTACTAGAAGCACTTCTACCAATTCATGTCTATTGCAAATATGTTTTTATGCACATAAGTAATTCATGTACGTGCATTTTAAATTTTTATCGGAATGTCCCTTTTAAATCAGAGATGAAGTAGCCGTGTCACTGGGCTATTGGATACCACAAAATGCAGGTGTATATTTATGCATGTGCTCCAGTTTGAAAGGTATAATTACTTTCTCTCAAAGAGAAAAAGTTTTTGTATGAAAATTACCCTTACAAAATTAGGTCAGTGGTTTAACAATGTCATTGCTCTGCTTTGTCAGATGTATTAGTAAATTAATGCAAGACTAATTAATGCAGTTTTTGGAATGTGGTTTAGCTTGATTTCAGAGTATTCCCAAAATAGACCCAATGCAGTAGTATGTCTCTTTTTTAATTAAAAAAGCACTTTTGAATGTTCTAATGCTTGTGACAAGTAAGGAAGATATATTTGCATTCTCTGACATGGCACAGTTGCAGGCCTGCTTAGTGATAGGCATTAGGGTTGTCCAATGGCAGTGTGGGATAGAGTGGGCAAGCAACCTCACTGACCTCTCAGGGAAGGAAGGATTCCAAGCAAGATTTGATTTCTGGATAAAATAGTCGATTTGCATAATCAAAAAATGCAGGATAAAAAGACAATGCAATAGCACTAAGGCCCCGATGATTGAAAGTGCTACGAGGCAGCAAAATATTCTAAAGGATCCGCCCCTATGTCTAGCGAGCCTGTCGAAATATTCCAAGGTCCAGAGATAGCAGCATTGCCGAGAGCCGTTTACTATACCAGCCATTGGTCGGTGATGCTGGCTATAGATAACACCCAGCATCACTGCCCATATTGGCAATGTATAGCAAACAATCCTTAGCAATATAACTGCTGTGCCTAACCGCTACTCCTAAAACCCCAAAACCGAAGTACCCCACGATCGCAAACTAACACTACACTAATAAAGATCTAAACTTCCACATACCCTCCGCAAGTATCTATCCTTTTAACCCCTATACTGCCACATACCTACCGCAAGGTTCTAAACTATTAACCCCTATACTGCCACAGACCAACAGCAAGTACTAAACTATTAACCCTTATACCACCACATACCCCAAACGCATACTAACCAAAATCAGCCAATAGCAAGAACGTTTTTAAATTCTAATCATCCAATAGAAAAGGACTGCATGAAGATGAAGGCTCATAGAAGAGAGCTGAAGAAAATAAGAAGCGGAGGTGGTAAAAAAGAGGCTGCCAAAGTCCGCCTCCACAAAGATGGGTGCCAAGAGCCAGGATGAAGAGGGCCCGACGTGGAAGACTATTGCGGAATGAAGGCGGTGGAAGAGGACACTGAAGTCCGCCACTGCTACCGCAAAGATGGCCCCCGGCACCAGGAACCGGGACCCAACCCAACGTTGGATCAAGAGGAACTGGATTTCCCAACGGTGAGTACAACTTTTGGGGTTAGGGCTTTTTTTTATTTTTATAAATAGCCATTTTATTTTATTTTAACCTTTTTAGGGCTATTGTAATTTATTTTAGTGTTAGGGTTTAAGTTTTTTGTTTTGGGTAGGTTTTTTATTTTATGGTGGCATATAGATTAGTGTTAGCTATAATGGTGTGTTTTTTTGGATACTTATTTTTATTTTTTGTAACTTAGTTTTTTATTTTATTGTAACTTAGGGGGATTAGTTTAAAGGGGGGTCAGATGTTATTGTAGTTATAGTTTGCGTTGGGAGGTGGCGGTTTAGGCCTTCATCTCTTAACCACCCCCATACCTGTATGGGGGTTAATTATTTGATTTATTGAGGGTTACTATTTATTAGGCCTTAATCTCCTAACCACCCCCATACCTCTATGGGGGTTGATTAAGTGGTTAGGTTAGGGCAGCTTAGGGGTTAATAATAATGCATTTATCTAAAAAATGTAAAATATCATGCATTTTTATTTCTTATGCATGATGAATAGTCTTTAAAGGGACATTAAACCAAAAAAAAATAAAAATGATTTCATGGTTTAGAAATACCATGCAATTTTAAACAACTTTCTAATTCACTTCTATTATCTAATTTGTTTCATTCTCTTGCTATCTTTTGCTGAAAAGCATATCTAGATAGGCTCAGTAGCTGCTGATTAGTCGCTGCACATAGATGCCTCGTGTGATTGGCTCACCAATGTGCATTTCTATTTATTCAACAAAGGATATCTAAAGAATGAAGCAAATTAGATAATAGAAGAAAATTTGAATGTAGTTTAAAATTGTATTCTCTATCTGAATCATGAAATATTTTTTTTTGGTGTTTAATGTCCCTTTTACCTATTGTATATAAACTAATATGTATTTATTTGTTCTTGTGTTTTTTGATTGTAAACCTAAATGTATATTCATGTTACAAAAGGCATTAATTATGTAATACTATTGTCTTTTATAACATAAATATCTATATTAAAAATATATTTATATTTAAAATAATAAACCCATTAAGTAAGAATATCTACCTTTTTAATTTTATAGATCCAATAGTTAAACTAATATGCATTATTCTTGACCATGCATTTTCTTTCAAACATTTTGTAGATATAATGTAGTCAGGCCTTGAATTAATATGCATAATGGTTTATGTATTGTATGTACATTAAAATGTGTTTATTAGTGATAGTATAGATAATGTATGTGTATATATATATATATATATATATATATATATACACACCTACACACACACACACACACACACACGATTACCCAAAAACTTTACCTGCCCGTGCGTATCTTTATGTAGTGTGTATATATCTTGTAAAAAAAACAAAGAATTGTTAATATAATCTCACAAAACATTGCCAGTAAATTGGATAAATATCTAACGCAAAACTGTGCATCATTTTAAAAAAAAATAAACAAAAAAAACTCAGCTGTTACTGTGCTCATAAAAAAATAAGTGCATCTTCACAGGGCCAGACTGAGACCAAAAACAGGCCTAAGAATTTTAAGGAAGAACAGCACCCTATTATTTACCATGCACTTAAAATTAATACATATATATATATATATATATATATATATACACATACACATACGCATACACACACATATATATATATATACACACACACACATATATGTGTGTCTATCTGTATGTATATGTTAATATGTGTGTGTGTATTATATATCTATGTATTTATATGTGTATGTCACTTGGATGACAATTCTTAATCTACTTCATTAATATAATCTATGTCCATAAACCATTATCAGTTTGTCAAATTTATATAGCATAGAAGCATGATGTTTGCCTTACCGCGCAGATAACCTTTGGGTCGGGAAGTAGCAGCTGACAAGAAGATTGAGAGCCATGCTGAAAAGAGGAGGTTGTTTGTATGCTTTTGACAGAACCTCCCCTTTCTTCCCTCCTTTCCCTGTGTGCGAGTGTGAAGGGCAGTTTGACTGCTTTATTATGTTTTTTTTTTTTTTTTTTTTTTTTTTTACTGCTACTGATGTCCCAATTAGGAATATGTCAGGTTGCAGGTCCGGGCTGGTAAGTTAAAATTTTTACTTGCCCACAAGGAATTTAGGTCGCATTTGGCGACCGGACCAGTCTATTCATATGCCCTGTGTGTATGTATGTATACATATTTACGTTATAGTAGTCGGTAGCATTAATTTTTATTTTTACATAACAGAAATGCAGTTATGTAGAACTATAATTGTAATTATACTGTCTTTAATATTAAACACAACAAGCAACATTTAATTACATTTTAATTTATAATTTATATGCAAACATTTAACCAATATGCATTCTACATAACAATGCATCATTTAAATATTGAATATTTATGTGTATGGCCTTCACTTCTACTGTTAGTTTTAGGGTATGACAGTTTAGGGGTCAATGTTTAAATTATACATAATCATGTGAAATGCATATTATTTAAAAATAATTGTATATATCTGTAGAGTAAAAAGTATTTAATTATGCTTTTCTATTATTTGAAACATAAATATATATTTCAATGATATATTTATGTTTGAAATAATAGCAAGCAACCATTAAATACATTTTTAAGATCTACAATCCTTTTAAATAAACTACATTGTACATGACAATGCATATTTTGTCAAGGAGATGTGGTAAACACTGGAGGGCTGGGAAAACCTTGCCGTCCTAGCCACGCTCCTAGAACTCAGCGCCAGACTGGAATTGAGCCCCGGTCAGCTGCTTTTTAAAAGGGGTGCTGATCGAGTAGGGTGCACGGGATCAAGTAGCCCTTTTATTATGTTGTCAGCAATTTGATGAGGCACCTAGGGATATCACTTGTTTGTCGATGCTTCCTTCTGGGAGGAATGGGTACCAGAATTGAAGTGTCTACCATTCCTCCCAGAAGGTAGCACCACCAAACAAGTGGTATCACTAGGTGCCTCAAATTGCCCACAACATACTAAAAGGCCTGTTGATGCTTTGAATATCGAGGCCTTAGCCTGAACTTCAAATGAGTAGTAAGATTTTCAAAATTTCAAGTTATGTCTATTTCCACTCCTCCTGTAATATGTGACAGTCATCAGCCAATCGCAAATGCATATACCTATATTCTGTGAGTTCTTGCACATGCTTAGTAGGAGGTTACTTAAAAATTTTAAATATAAAAAGACTGTGCACATTTTGTTAAAGGAAGTAAATTGGAACGTTATTTAAAATTGCATGCTCTATCTGAATCATGACATTTTAATTTTGACTTGTGTCCCTTTAACGCTTGTGATGCCTTAAGTCCTTGCTTTCAATGAAGACTTTGGAATATAAGCAACATTTAACTTTGGATAAGCAAACAACATAAGTAATTTTTAGAACTGCTGGTCTTCCTTTAAAAGGGCATAAAAGTGTAATAATAGCAAAAGACTCTAATGTAAGCATTTTTGTATTGCACTGTTGCTTGCAGAATAATTTAAACCAGGGGTAGGCAGAATTTTGTAAGGTCTACCTCTAATTTTATTCCAAGTGACATGGTCACCTAACTAAAAAAAAAAAAAAAACACCAGTCAATGGCTGAAATTGTATTTGTGCCTCAAATAGGACCTGCTGGCTGAAAATGGGATTTTTGCCACAAATAATACAGCTTTAAAAATCAGCCGCATTCTCTTTAATAATAAATACAGCCACACTCTTTACTTACTGCAAGAGCTCTCTTTACTTCACGGTGGGACCATAAAGCAACCTTATCTGTGTACCGTGCCTGTGTATGAATTAGTAGTCTAACAATCAAGACAGCTCGAGTCTAGGGCTAGTGGAGTAGTCAAGCCTGGAACACAAGGGGAAACCCACAGCTCAGGTACAACAATGACAATGAACTATCCTCAGCCAATCGTAGACAGACCCATTCTACAAAGTAATTTTATTGGCTGGATGCTATGTCAGGTTGATTAGGGGGCAGGTCCTGTTGGCTGCTCTCCACCCAACTGCTACTAGCTGAAGATTACTGCAAATAGTTGTGGCAGGACCTGCAGGCTCTCTACCGCATTATACAGCAACCAAAGACTGGTATAGCAGCAACAGCACTAACCTGCACAATTTGGTGACAACAAATTCTGGGGACAGAAAGCTGCAGCAACTAGCACAAAGTATAGCTAATATTAGTGTGTCAGAGAAAGTATCAGAGAGCAGCATCAAAGCCTGGTGCAGAGTAAGTAAAAGAACCTGAGGGGGAGTAACAGACCCTGGAGAGAAACAACACCAGACCATTCACCCAGGAGAGCCTGGTGACAAGTAACGGGGGACAGAACTAGAAAGTAGCAGCAGAATATCAGACAGAGCAGGACCTGGAACTGCCAAACCCAGGGATACCGAGCAGCATCTCAGCCTGGCGCATGAAGAGTCTGTACTATGGACTGACCGCTCTTGAGACAAAAAGTAGGAGAGTTTGGGACAGGCAGTAACCAAAGCTGGGGCAGCGAGTTCAGCTACAGCCGCGACACGCATGCTGAAGTACACATACCGCCGTCATAGACTTATGCGGACTTTTGAAATCGGCTATAAGAGAAACATTTCTCATACATCTATGGTGGCGAGGCTCTTCACTCAGAATCTAGATGTGTGAGGAATGTTTCTCTTATTATGTAAACTTTTGAAATCTTCCAGGCGGTCACCTTAAAATTCACTTGCGGTCCACTGGTAGACCGCGATCTACCTCTTGCCTACCCCTGCTTTAAACCCTGCAATGGTGTGAAACACACAGGTCTAGGTTTCAAGTTAAGCGGAACTGAGCACACGGGCCATACTTTGTGCTCAATCTCACGCACACACTATCAGGTTTTGAAAGTTGTTGTTAAATTGCATTTTTAACGTAACAATACATAAACAGAGCGTGTATTACACGTTGTCTGTTAAAGAGGTAAAGTTTGAGATTAAGCAATACAACCTAGCATGTCTCCATATGACCCTAATCTAGTTACTAAGTTTTTTTTTTTTTTTTTACATTACTTAAATATTTTCTAATAAAAATTATATCTAAAAATCCCTACCGCTTAGACGACTCCTCCTCCCATGCCCTACTCCCGCCTTCAGCGGTCCCTGTGTCTTTCAATTGCGCGTTCTTGCTGCAGTCTCTAACTGTGCATGCGCTAATCGGCAATGCTGCAAACCACTGCGCATGTGGCTAATGGGTGATCATTGTTTCCAAATGAGTACGGAAGTGCGCGTGTTTTCGCATTTTCTGATTATTTCAATAGCGCATGCGCTTACTACTAAAGGGGCGAATGACGTGAAGTGACGGCCGCCTAACAACCGACATTTCAAATGGATTACTCAAAAATGTGACCCACCGGTAAAAAAACCCCTGAAAAACGGGTTGAATTTGTGGACGTTCAGGAATTAATTTTGAAAGGTAATAACTTGATTAATGCAGACTAATATTAGAATTGATGAATAAAAGTTATGTTTATTTAACACACTTAATGCTATACCGTATAGACATTATGGTAACTTAACCTTCACTTTAAGTTTTGATGCACACACCATAAAAATACCCCCCCCTATATTTAGATATTTTGAAAACAAGGTATTAACTGTTATTGATTGCTATTGTGCATTCAAAAATATGGAAGGTGTCCAACAAAGAACTTAACCAAAATCTCAGCTACTTGAGTGGAATTTTGTGTTCCACCAGGTTAGTGCTCAAGTGTTAGCTGACAATCTGCTCTATTAATCCTTAACCCTTTCCGGTCCTTTAAATACAGGGAGTGCAGAATTATTAGGCAAATGAGTATTTTGACCACATCATCCTCTTTATGCATGTTGTCTTACTCCAAGCTGTATAGGCTCGAAAGCCTACTACCAATTAAGCATATTAGGTGATGTGCATCTCTGTAATGAGAAGGGGTGTGGTCTAATGACATCAACACCCTATATCAGGTGTGCATAATTATTAGGCAACTTCCTTTCCTTTGGCAAAATGGGTCAAAAGAAGGGCTTGACAGGTAAAAAATAGTGAGATATCTTGCAGAGGGATGAGAGGGATGCAGCACTCTTAAAATTGCAAAGCTTCTGAAGCGTGATCATCGAACAATCAAGCGTTTCATTCAAAATAGTCAACAGGGTCGCAAGAAGCGTGTGGAAAAACCAAGGCGCAAAATAACTGCCCATGAACTGAGAAAAGTCAAGCGTGCAGCTGCCAAGATGCCACTTGCCACCAGTTTGGCCATATTTCAGAGCTGCAACATCACTGGAGTGCCCAAAAGCACAAGGTGTGCAATACTCAGAGACATGGCCAAGGTAAGAAAGGCTGAAAGACGACCACCACTGAACAAGACACACAAGCTGAAACGTCAAGACTGGGCCAAGAAATATCTCAAGACTGATTTTTCTAAGGTTTTATGGACTGATGAAATGAGAGTGAGTCTTGATGGGCCAGATGGATGGGCCCGTGGCTGAATTGGTAAAGGGCAGAGAGCTCCAGTCCGACTCAGACGCCAGCAAGGTGGAGGTGGAGTACTGGTTTGGGCTGGTATCATCAAAGATGAGCTTGTGGGGCCTTTTCGGGTTGAGGATGGAGTCAAGCTCAACTCCCAGTCCTACTGCCAGTTTCTGGAAGACACCTTCTTCAAGCAGTGGTACAGGAAGAAGTCTGCATCCTTCAAGAAAAACATGATTTTCATGCAGGACAATGCTCCATCACACGCGTCCAACTACTCCACAGCGTGGCTGGCAAGAAAGGGTATAAAAGAAGAAAATCTAATGACATGGCCTCCTTGTTCACCTGATCTGAACCCCATTGAGAACCTGTGGTCCATCATCAAATGTGACATTTACAAGGAGGGAAAACAGTACACCTCTCTGAACAGTGTCTGGGAGGCTGTGGTTGCTGCTGCACGCAATGTTGATGGTGAACAGATCAAAACACTGACAGAATCCATGGATGGCAGGCTTTTGAGTGTCCTTGCAAAGAAAGGTGGCTATATTGGTCACTGATTTGTTTTTGTTTTGTTTTTGAATGTCAGAAATGTATATTTGTGAATGTTGAGATGTTATATTGGTTTCACTGGTAAAAATAAATAATTGAAATGGGTATATATTTGTTTTTTGTTAAGTTGCCTAATAATTATGCACAGTAATAGTCACCTGCACACACAGATATCCCCCTAAAATAGCTATAACTAAAAACAAACTAAAAACTACTTCCAAAACTATTCAGCTTTGATATTAATGAGTTTTTTGGGTTCATTGAGAACATGGTTGTTGTTCAATAATAAAATTAATCCTCAAAAATACAACTTGCCTAATAATTCTGCACTGCCTGTATTTAATTGGTGCGGCCAGCAGGTCTTAATTTTTGAGCCAATATTTTTTAATTACACAGCTAAATAGCAAGTCACTGCTAGATGTCGCTATTTAGCTGTGAAATTTAAAAGCGTCAAAGTCGGAATATATCTGCCATTTGAGCGGATATATTCCGACAAAGGACTGCAAAGGGTTAATATTGTAATGCTAAGTATATAACTGCATACACAATATGAATTAATCATGTAGTCATGTGACACCAGCTCAAAAATGCAAGTGATATGGAGTGTGCTCCAGTGATTCTAACGCTCTATACCGTTTGCGTTCCACTTGTAGTGTGGCACACAGTCAGCTCCTGGGTGCATTGCTGAGCCTCAGATAATCACAGGCTGGAGAGACATTCATAAGCTGCATATGTGTATAGTTGACAATCATCATCCTTGTTCAGTACTAGTGAGGAAGTGCTTTGTGCCCTGTAAAGGAGTTAAACAACTACATATCTGCAAACAATTGTGAAAATGTTTAAATACATTTAAAGGGACAGGAAACCCCAAAATTTTCTTTCATGATTTTGATAGAACATACAATTTTAAACAAATTTCCAATTTACGTCCATTATAAGATTTGCTTTTGTTTTTTTGTTATCCTTTGCTGAAGGAACATCATTGCACTACTGGCAGCAAGATGAACACATCTAGACAAATGTATGCAGGCACCAATTAACAGCAGCTCCCACTAGTGTAGGATATGTGCATAGAAGTGAATATAAAAGTGTTAAAATTACATGCTCTATTTGAATCATTCAAGTTTAATTTTGGCTTTCCTATCCCTTTAATTTGATGGGAAATTTTAAAATCAAATGTCTTTAAAAGTTGTATCCCACATCATTTACTTTATACGATTAATTATTTACTAACTTAGATATGAAACCCAAACATTTTCTTTTGTGATTCAGACAGAGCATATCATTTTAAAAATGTTTCCTATGTACTGTTTTGGTTTCATGTCCCTTTAACTTGGTTCATTAAAGGGACACTCGGGTTAAATTAAATTTTCATGATTCAGATACAGCATGTAATTTTAAACAACTTGTCAATTTACTTCCATTAAAAAAAATGTGCACAATCTTTTTATATTTACACTTTTTGAGTCACCAGCTCCTACAGAGCATGTGCAAGAATTCACTGACTATACGTATATGCATTTGTGATTGGCTGATTGCTATCACATGGTACAGGGGGACTGGAAATAGAGATAACTGAAATTTATTAGAAAAAAATCTACTACTCATTTGAAATTCAGAGTAAATGCTATTGTATTGTCTTGTTATCTTGCATTTGTTGATTATGCAAATCTACTGTGTTTACTGGTCCTTTAAGAGGAATGTAGTGCATTGTGTCAAAGAGCCTTTCAGCAGTTTCTAGCAGAGAAGAGGTTAATGGTTCCTCAGTGAGGTCTAACTTTATAAAGCAATTAGATGACACTTGTTTTATGTAAACTATTTTTGTTGCCATACTTACTAGTGTAGTATTGGTCCATAGAAAGGTATAAAGTTTTTGGAACATTCTCTCTGTGCTGTTAGTAATGTTCCAAGCCACTGTTCAGCATGAATAGCAATCATGAATAAACCGCTGCTTTAGTGCCCCGTATTGTTAGTGGCATATTCATAATCTCCAGCACACTGAAATCCATCAAACTGGTATTATCCACACTATGAAACCACAGAGATCTGGGCTAGCTATACAATATGTTTCTTTAATCATTTTATTTGACTAGCAATAGAGAACGAAGTGTCTTATTTGCCCGTGAGTCTTACATATTGTATAAATCCTGCAGTTGTGAATTAAATCTTTAATATAACAAGACTCAATTAGAGCAAAAAAATAAATAAAAATTCTAATTTGCATTCGAGCAGTAACTATTTAAATGTCTGTGATAGTGATCTGTTGTGCTTTGCAGTGGTATGGTACAAAAAAAGACGGCAGCTGCTTTCATTGTGCATGTGATGTGGCCTCTGGTGCAATTTAATTATGCAGTTTGCACTGCAACTGTTTCCAAAACCTGTGCCCTGGGCTCGCCGCCCATCTGAGAGCAAATAAGTTGTAGGAACATAATTTTCACTTCGCCACCTCAAATTGAGAAGGAATGGATTTAAATTTTGAGCAATCAAATAACAAGAAAATATTTCTGTTTTTGATCACAAACTGATCCCCCCCCCCATCCATACACTAATTTCATTGCTTAAAGGGACACTGAACCCAGTTTTTTTCTTTTGTAATTCAGAAAGAGCATGCAATTTTAAGCAACATTCTAATTTACTCCTATTATCAATTTTCCTTCGTTCTATTGCTATCTTTATTTGAAAAAGAAGGCATCTAAGCTTTTTTTGGTTTCAGTACTCTGGACAGCACATTTTTATTGGTGGATGAATTTATCCACCAATCAGCAAGGACAACCCAGGTTGTTTACCAAAAATGGCCCGGCATCTAAATTTACATTCTTGCATTTCAAATAAAGATACCAAGAGAATGAAGAAAATTTGATAATAGGAGTAAATTAGAAAGTTGCTTAAAATTTCATGCTCAATCTGAATCACGAAAGAAAATGTTTGGGTACAGTGTCCCTTTAAGGTTTGGGCAATCAGATCTGGAATGTAAAACTGCAGGTAATAGGTCTTTTATAGGTTAAATGCTGTTTTCTTTTAATGCGTATAAGATCTGAACTATAACATTCACTTTTACTGCTCAAGCAATAGCTAAATCTTAGGAGGTAGAGAGATTTTTGGAGCCAGAGAAAATAAACCTAAAAACGCTGAAGATTTATGATGAATATATAATAATTCAATTCTACCGAAGGGTCCAAATATGCACACTGTATCTATACTAATACTAAGGATTATCCGTGGCTCACGCATTTTTTTTATGGCTCCTTATTTTATTTTTTTGATTACTAAAGCGATTTGTTTACTAATAAAAAAAATAAATAAAAATTAAATAGTTAATTTTGAAAAAACTTTTTTTTATTTTAAATAACAGATTTTTTTTTTGTATGTTATTTATCGCACTGAATCCTTATCCATAAGATGAGAAGCATATTTTGAAAAGGCGAGTTAGCTGTCATTCTCGTCAATGGTTTTAGAGGCAGTGACCCATAATGCCTTGCTCTGTAGCTGTGGGACACAATTGTGTGAACTAGTGTAGTGACTGATCACTATGTGATTTTTCTGCATCTATACTCATTTCAGCTGACTTGGGGTTGGGCAGAGTAAGTGATGTTTTCTAGTGGGCTCATGAAAATTGATAGTATTATTTTTTTGACACTTCTTTCACACAAGTTCATTGCAGATAAATATCAGGTAGTGGATCTGCTTTTAACCTCTTCAGGACTGTGAATTTCAGAGAAAAACTTGCCCAAAGTACCAAGTAATTTATAGCATTTTTGCTAATACTCCCATTTAAACAGAAATAAAACCTTTTTTATTTTTAACCTATCAAATGCAAGACTATGGGCATATTTATCAAGCTCCGTATGGAGCATGAGGCCCCTTGTTTCTAAAGACCGCTGCTCCATAACTTGTCTGCCTGCTCTGGGGCGGCGGACGGAAATCAACCCGATTGCATCTGCAGGGGGCGGCATTGCATCAGCAGTTCACAAGAACTGCTGGTGCAATGATAAATGCCGACAGCGTATGCTGTTGGCATTTATCGTTGTGCAGCGGACATGATACGCTACTTCGTATCATGTCCGCCCGCACATTGATAAATATACCCCTCTGTATATATGCATGTATTTAACAATCCAAGGTATTGATCTAGGCCCATTTTAGTAAATTTCATGCCGCCATTTTGCTGCCAAATGCGATCATATAAAAAAAAAAGTTAAATTTACTTTACAAACTTTGTGCTTCTAACTGACATTTTTTACGTACTGCTTGTGAAGTCATAACACATGGTTATAAAAGCTTCTCTGGGTCTCCTTTGTTCAGAAATAGCAGACATGCTTGGATTTACCATTGATTTTTGGTAATTAGAAAGCCGCTAATTGCAGGTGCACACCACATTACTATTCCTGGCAGTGAAGGGGGTAGCTTGTAAGGTTAATTTTCGCTGTAGTGTAGAGATTACCCTCCCACCTGGCAGCTCCCATGCTCTGACCCCTCACCCCCCTTGTCACCAACATCTTAGGTACTGGCAGACAATCTGCAGGTTTAGGGCATTTTTTATTTATTTCCCACTGTAGGGATCCCTCCCTGATCCCTGCCAAACAGCTCTCTAACCCTCCACCATCTCTCTAGAAGCTGCCATCTTATCTATTGGCAGCTGTCTGCCAAAACTTAGTTTATATTCATTTATATATAGGGTTGCCCCGATACCATTTTTTTAAGACCGAGTACAAGTACCGATACTTGTTTTAAAATACTCGCCGCATGCATGAGCCAAAAAAGTTTGGATGTAGGTACTGCGTCAACAGAGTACGCTGGGAAAAGTACTCTGTGACGTCCAAATGGCTTAAAGGGATATGAAAACCAAATATCTTTTTCTTTCATGATTCAGATAGAGCATGCAATTTGAAGCAACTTTCTAATTTATTCCTATTCTCAATTTTCCTTCATTCTCTTGGTATCTTTATTTGAAAAAAACAGGAATGTATCTTTAGGGCTGGCCCATTTTTGGTTCAGCACCCTGGGTAGCGCTTAGCCACCAAATGGTAAGTGCTACCCAGGTGCTGACCCAAAAATGGGCCAGCTTCTAAGCTTACAACCCTGCTTTTCAAATAAAGATTCAAAGATAACCAAGAAAAATTGATAATAGGAGTAATTTAGAAAGTTGCTAAAACTTGCATGCTCTAGTCTATCTGAACCATGAAATTAAAAAAAATGGGTTTCATATCCCTTTTAAGGGGTTAAATCCAGGGTGTATTTTTAGTATATATATTTTTTTTTACCACAGCTCTTGAATATTTGTTTGTAATTTATTTATAAATTTGTAAAATGTTCAATCTTACAATGCAGGGCTGGTTAAAAACGAGATTCCTTTGTAGAAAGTTTATGTAAGTACATGGCAAATACTGGAAGCCAGGTAACCACTGATAATAGATTTCTATTTCTGACTATATATATATATATATATATATATATATATATATATATATATATATATATATATATATTTACTACTGTGTAGAATGTTGCATTCCACCATTTGTGGGAAGCGGGGGAAACTAAGGAAAAATTGGAGGAAAATAAGGAAATCAAATAATGAAAGTCCATTGCAAAGTTTGTTTTTTATTTATTTTTAAAACACATTCATCCTTATGTGTTAAACCCATAACCCCCACTGCCCTAGAACTACTGTAATGCATTGACAGATATACATGAGCTCCGGAAGGGAGCCAGCAATCACTATGTAGAATGTTGCATTTCATCATTTCTAGGGCAGTGGAAAACAACACAGGAAAAAATGGAGGAAAATAGGGAAATCAATTTTTTTTTTTTTTTTTAAACATGTTTCACACTTGGGGGGCGATTTATCATGTGTCTGGCGGACATGATCTGCTGTAGCGATCATGTCTGCCAGACATCGATAAATGCCGACAGCATGATAAATCGGCCCCTTAGTACTTAAAGTGATTGCAAAGTTAAATGATTATCTCAACAATATTTGTAATAAAAAAGTAAATAATGGGCACTTTCATTCATCAAAATCATTGTAAACGCTAAATTATATAAATAATTACCCTTTCATTTTGTTATACGTTTCGCCGTTTCTCCAACTGCAAAGAATAATCTACTTCTGTTTAAAATGACAATTCACGCTTTGGCCAATTGTAATGCGCCCCCATTGGCATCAAAACCAGTGGAGTTTTTAACTTGCTGGACGCCAAAGGAGACGTGATGCGATTGGCTACAGCATAATTTGTCATTTTTCACAGAAATAGACTATGCGTTGCTGGCGGAGGAACGGGTTAAATGTGTAACAAAATGAAAGGATAATATTTATATAATTTAGCGTTTACAATGATTTTGATGAATTAAAGTGCCCATCATTTATTATTTTATTACAAATATTGTTTATATAGTCGTTTATCTTTACAATCACTTTGCAGTAAAAAAAAAATTCTGCTTGTGACCTATAATTTTTTTTTTTTTTTTTTTAAGGGCATTGTATCTTCACTAAATTCCAAAAGTGCAGACACACTATACAGTGGGAAATTAGTGTCCCACTCTAACTTATTTCGCTCATCTTAAGTCACAGCAGAGGCTCCTTGATTTCTGCCTTGTGCATTCTTCATTGCACTGTTGCCTGCATTTATGCTATGTTCACATTGTGTGAATATGCCCTGCAACCAACCCCCCCTCCCCCTGGTAGCATAGCAGCAGAAAATGGACAGTGGGAAAGCAAATGCTATTACGTAAATGAAACTTATATACAATATGTGCACTGTGCGCATGCACTGTTAAATTATTGAATGTCCTGCTGCCGACTGCAACAGGAATTAAATTAATCAGGCGGCTGGCGGAGGGCAGCATTGCAGCAAACAAGTGACAATGGGGAAAGTTAATAAAATTTGGTACAATATGTACACTTTTTGTTGTCTTGCTATAGAAAATCAGCCAAGTCTAACTTTTTTTTTTTAAAAAAACAATCTTGTTTGCTACATTTGTTTTTCAATATCCAAATTCCATGCACCACTTGTTATCAAATAAAGCCAATAAGCAGACTGTATAAAAAGCTGATTTTTATTATTTATTTTTTTAATCTTTTTTTTTTTTTTTTAAGAATGTAAGATTTTTTTTTTTTTTCTAAATAAAATGCTTTTTGAGGAAAAAACTTATCTAAGGATCGTTTCTATTTAATATAATTATACTCTAAATGTTACTCCTCTTGAAATTTAGATTTTTTTTTACGTATACTGTCCCTTTTATGCTGTAAGCGGCCCCTTCTGCATTCGGCTCATCACAAATTATATTAATGCACGTGCCTATAGTTTACTAATAAGGGAGAAATGTTACTAGTCCCACTCACTTTTGGATTCTAACAACTGTTTGGGGGGATATTGAAGATAAACATGACAATCATGGTCTCCTACTGCTACTTGTTTATAACTTTATAGCCATTTACATACAGATTTTAAAGTTACTTTGCACATCTGCTTGAAATTGAATGTTTCCTTCTCCAAACAGCCTTTAAAGGGACAGTATACACTCATTTTCATATAACTGCATGTAATAGACACTACTATAAAGAATAAGATATAAAAATCCAGTATAAAACTGTTTAGAAACTTACTTAGAAGCTCTCAGTTTAGCTCTGTTGAAAAAGTAGCTGGAAAGCCCACTGCAAGTGGGAAATAAGACACTCCCCCCTCCCCCTTCTTTTGCATATGAAAAGACCCTTTACACAAACAGAAGCAAGCTGGAGAAGGTAGCTGACTGTATTCAAATAAAACTTTGGGGCTTGGTTAGGAGTCTGAAAATCAGAGCAATGTTATTTAAAAATAAGCAAAACTATACATTTTTAAAAAAAACAAAAAACTTTATGGGCTATATAAATAGATCATCTACTAAACATTTATGCAAAGAAAAAATGAGTGTATAATGTCCCTTTAAGCAGCACAGCTTCTTAATTTGCGTCATATCTTCCCACCTTATATTGTTACTGTAATGAAATGATTTGCATTAGAAACCAGCGTTATCCTAACATGATAGGCAATACTTTATTGCTTTAGCGTGCAGGTTTATTTCTTGTAAGTTGCTAGTACACGTGTGTGTTTTTTTTTTTTTTTTTTAACTTTGAGTAAACCTTTGGTAATAATATCACAAAATGCCTGTCAGCTCTTGAGTAAATGAGTGCAACGAGGGTGTGAACAGGGGCCAAAACAACTCTACTGGGCTCTCCCAGCTTACTGTTGCTTTAATGTAAAAGGCTTTCTTTTGACTTTGCCTGCCTGCTGCTGAAATGTTAAATAATTCTAGGTATAGTTTCAGTTGCTGGCATACTGTTTAAGCAATGACTGCAAGGCAGATGTGAGATCTGACGTACCTCTCCGTCGTGCCATACCTAGTACAAATGCTTCTATTAATTGTCAGTTACTGCCAGTAAATTCAGGAGATAGATCTGTAAAGAGGCTAAGCAAATTAGTTGATCTTTTGTAGAAAACAAGATTTTAAAGAACTTGTAGTCTGATATCCTAATTATTAATAATAATATTTGTAGTACAACAACAGATTCTACATTGTTATACAGGAGCAACATCTAAACAGGGAAGTCAGACTGGGGCAGAATGATTACAGGATCTTGGCAAATTCAATCACGTTTTTGCTGATTATTTTGTGCAAGTAGTTTTATTATATAGGTAAGTCACAAAGCATGAGCACGAGAAATAGGTTTTAGCTAAAAAGCCACAAACAAAGTCATCAAAGTGCTATGGAATTCGATAAACTCAAAGTGAAACTAACACAACATTATCACTTTTTACTATTATTTTAATTACTGAGCATTATAAAGTGTTTTTTAGCATTTTGTTTTAAATTAATATTCTTTTTATATATCTATCTTTATTTGAGTGAGGATGAAACCTCTAGAGCTGACTTTTTTTCTTCTTTCTCCTAAGTGGATACAAACTGTATATGGCAGATAAGTACAAGTTATGCCCTCAGTGGTGGTTGAAAAGTATCTCCGTATAAAAACAGGTCCAAATAACAACAAAAGTTATACCTTTTGGATTTCATCAAGCAAGAGAGAATGTTTCATGGAAAGAAGTTAACCCCCCTCCTGGAGAAGATTTAAATATAGTAACAGCCTTGCACAGGCACATATATTTTTATTAGTTAATCTTTGTCATTATCTGTGGTGTTTGATATGTAAAAATTACTTTACTACCTTTTGTGATTGTGAACCCAGTCTGGACACTCGGGTAAACTCCCAGATTTCTGTACACAAATGGTACCCTAGTAGTTTTTGCTCAGTTAAATAGTATTGCTTAATACACTACTCTATTGACTATTATTCCTGACTTTTTTTTAATCTTTTTTTTTTTTGTGCTAAAAAAATAAAATATTGTAAAATAAATATATACACTGTATATGTATATACTGTGTGTGTGTGTGTGTGTGTGTGTGTATATCTATATCTATCTATATATATATATATATATATATATATATATATATATATATATATATATATCCCTAGAATGTCTGCAAACATGTGTCCTGGCCTGTTTGTAAAGGATTTTGAACTTATTATCTCTCCCCTACTTCCCCTTGTTCAGCAATCCATTTGTACTCATACCATACAGATCGATAGCAGTTACTGATGGCTGGGGCTCATATTAACATCATTACATGATAGAAAATGCTGTTTCCATGCATGCGCTAGAGCAGTGTTTCCCAAACCCAGTCCTCAGGACCCTTACTCAGGCCAGATCTTCATTATATCTTAACTAGAGCACAGGTGAAATAATCAGCTGATGGGTGAGCTGACTGTTTCACCTGTGCCTTAGTTAAAGTGATGGTCAATTTTACACTATTACTCATTACAATTCCAATCCACATGTATTTTTAAGGTAAATCGCATATATAAACTGTACCTAATGTTATTTCTAAATATATAAAAATTAAATACTTATTTTATGTTCTTACTCTGTACTATCATTGCTCCTCCCCATGAATAACTTCCTTGAATTTGCTTCCTCCCGGCGACAGATCTACCCGCCCCTCCCCACGTCACTGCCCTGGCATTACAGACTTCATTAAGCTGTACACGCATGCGTTAGAAATCTGTATTCAATATCTTGAAAATGTTCATGTGCAAAAATCGCGGTGAGACAGAGATTAGGATGCGATTACGGAGCTAGGGCATGCGCAGAAATGAATAAGAGTGTTTTTACTTAGAGATGATTCCCCGAGTGGCCTGTACTGTAATTGGATAATAAAAACACGTGACGGAAGTAAAAACAATGGCGGACGATCGACGGGAGGAGGATGGATATTAGGAAGGTATCAAAATAATATAAGATAGCGCACAAAATAGAATTTAAATGGCGAAATGATGAATGAAAGTCACATTATTTTGGTAGTTACATTCTGATCGCAAGATGTAGTTAGTCATACTTGACCATCACTTTAAGATATAATGAATATCTGGCCTGAGTAAGGGTCCTGAGGACTGGGTTTAAGAAACACTGCGCTAGAGCCACCATCCCCACAATTCTGTTTGAGCAATGCTAGGGGCTCTTTCTCATTGCCAATATGCTATGCAAATGCTATGTCAACAATGAGTATGTCAGACCCATAAATGTGAGGGGTCAAAATTGTTTTGTATCCCCTCTTGCCCTTCATGATAGATTAGCATCAGGCTTATTATCCTAGCTGAAAAGGCACTGTGTCTGGCCAGCTTCCAAGATAATTTCATAACATTGACAAATACCTTGAAGCATTGGTCTTTTTGGGGGGTTATTTTGCTTCTAAAGAAGCCTTTATCGCCTTTCTCACTGTATATAAAAGAAATAAAAATGCCTTTAGCACCTTTAGGGGTGTAAAATGGTTTTGGGATGAAAGAGCTAAAATAAACTGGGTGAGCATGTTTTATCTCAAGATTTCAACAGTATAATCGGCATCGTGTTTCTCCTATTACCAGTGCTGCAATCCAGGCATTGCATTATACCCCAAAAAGCAGTTTAGTATCCATTATTAAACTCATAGTTTAATTATTTTGTATGTCTAGTCTCACCATTGCAAGCACTATTGAAATTTTATGACCAACAAGAGTGATTTTGGCTTGAATCATACTTAGTATTTTATATATTCAACACCTGTTTGTGCAAATGATTTCAATTACAGACCTGACACTAAATACATGCACCTTCCTCTAATCATGGCTGCTGCCATTAGGCAACCTAGGTTACACTGCAGGTATATGAAGGAGACTTGCTACTCACGTGCAAACAGGTCAGCACTGGAATGTAGTGAAAGACAGATTTCCACATGGCAGCACCCATAGGTATTGCATGGCAGGTAAATGCCTCAACACTAAGCTTATAAAATCTAATTGTGTTTAATAAACCTTTAATAGAAAATAACATATATACCTGTAGCACATGTGTTATGTGCAATCTTGTAATTTGGAAGGAAATGAATGCCGTGGCGGCTGCCGTTTTTGGCATTCATTTCCTTCCGAAGGACATAAATGCATATGCCTATAAAATACATAGGATGGAGCACAGAGAAGGAAACAAGTAAATAGAGAGACTGGGCAAGAAACTGAGGTAATGGCAGTTGTTGTTTGAGGTTATAGCCCAAACCATGCCAGGCCTTATAATTAGCAATGAGTTACCATAGGACCGTGCAACCTGGGCACATGTAACAGCCAGGTGAAAAAGTGCGCACTTCCATTTTGTTCTTGTAGTTTTATTAACTTCTAGTTACAAAACCTTAATGCTGCTCTCATCAGTTCCCAAATCTTATATGAATATAAGATAATATATGAATATAAGTAGTATGTTTTTTTTTTTTCTGTTGCAAGTTAGATATGCATTAGAGTATGGTTCCTTGGATTTTTGAAGTCCTGTCTTAGTTATGTGATTCCATAATAATTGTAGAAACCTTGTCTCTGTGGTTGGGAGACTAAATATTTTGTGCTTAATGTATAGGACATTCTTACTTAACAAATGTTACTCTTTGAGTATCACCTGGTCTAGTCCGTAGCCTTTAAGGCTTTTGGTAAATAATCCTTTGGCTGTCAGAATTGGGCTTCATTCATTTCTGTGTAGCAGCCTTTTTGCTAGTCCAGATTTGAATTGGGTAACTTGTGGCTTTTTAAGCTAGTTAAAGTATGCTATATTTCTTTTACAAGATATGACGAGTCCACGGATTTCATCCTTACCTATGGGATATCGCCTCCTGGTCAGCAGGAGAAGGCAAAGAGCACCACAGCAGATATATATATATATATATATATATATATATATATATATATATATATATATATATATATATATATATATATATATATATATCTATATATATATATATATATATATATATATATATATATATATATCTATCTCCTCCGTTCCCTCCCACTCCAGTCATTCTCTTTGCCTGTGTTAGTGATAGGAAATGTAGGGGTCAGAAAGCTACGGCTACCTCTCTTTCTTTTTGGCTGAAAAGTATCATCCGCTTTGCATATGAGACTGTTGGACAGCAGCCTCCTGAACGCATTACGGCTCATTCCACTATGGCTGTGGCTTCCTCATGGGCATTTAAAAATTATGCTTCTGTTGAACAGATTTGCAAGGCTGCAACTTGGTTGTCTCTTCACACCTTCTCCAAATTTTACAAATTTGATACTTTTGCTTCGTCTGAGGCTGTTTTTGGGAGAAAGGTTCTTCAAGCAGTGGTGCCTTCCGTTTAGGTTCCTGTCTTGTCCCTCCCTTTCATCCGTGTCCTATAGCTTTGGTATTGTATCCTATAAGTAAGGATGAAATCCGTGGACTCGTCATATCTTGTAAAAGAAAAGGAAATGTATGCTTACCTGATAAATTTGTTTCTTTTACGATATGACAAGTCCACGGCTCACCCTTTCATTTTCTAAGACAGGTCTGCACCTTGGCTTTTCCTTTCTCTTCCTAACTCCGGTCGAATGACTGGAGTGGGAGGGAAGGGAGGAGCTATATATACAGCTCTGCTGTGATGCTCTTTGCCTACTCCTGCTGACCAGGAGGCGATATCCCATAAGTAAGGATGAAATCCGTGGACTCGTCATATCGTAAAAGAAACAAATTTATCAGGTAAGCATAAATTTCCTTTTTTTTAAATATAAAACAGTGCTCACCAACATTATGGTACTGAGGGACAAATGCTGGCCTTATGGATGTATTTGAACATGTATACACTGGTATAGCAAGGTGTATCTATTCTGTTTTACAACACTGCAGCTAGTTGCTAAACTTTGAGTTTACAAGAAAAGTGTAATTAACCTTTTAAAGATGTTCTGACGTTCTATTCCGTCCTATCCACGCCGGGCTTTATCACCGTTAGGACCGAATAGAACGTCCTAGCCGTTTGGCTGTCCTGAAGCCAACGGCGCTTTCAGGATGCAATCCTGGTCTGGAGGGCGTGCCTAGCGTCATTGGGATGCCCCCTGACCCGATCCCATCGTTGAAATCTCACGATTGCGTGATTTCAATTTGTTTACATCGGATCGTTGTTTCAATGTAGACAAATTAACCCTGTCATCAAAGGATTAAAAATCTAAAGTCTGCGAATCTTACTAAAGGGCTGCAAGTTGCCAGCAAGATGCCAGTTGAACAGTCCTGTAAATAAATAATGCATTTGTGAGCTGTTTCAGTTAGACAGAGTTTATTATTGTTATTATTAGAACCTAGGGACTGAGTGTTTTTTTTTTCTTCCTTTTTTTCTCAGTAGTTAAATTACACAAATGATATTTAGAAACTGGATTTCTCCAGCTGGGTTGGCACAAAATGGGACTTGAAGTGCCAGCAAAGAGTTAGTGTCCACTTTAGAGAACATTCTTTTGACTCCTTGAAGCCTCTAAATGTTCTAAATATTTCTATTGATATGAAACCCAATGTTTTTTTCTTGGAACACTTTGCAGTTTTGTAAAGTGCAAGTTATAAAGTGATAAAGTGGTTGTCATGTGATGCCATTAAAACCGTTATTTCTTAATTACTTATGAGACAATGTATTACCTCTGTTATGTATTCTCCATAACTTATTGTTTAGTAAGTGCTAGAAATTCATTAACTGCATGTTTTATAAAGAGTGTTATTTAAGTCATTTTTATAGACCAATCAATATGAATAAAAATGTCAAACTTTTTTTTTATTTTCATGAATATGTATCTGTTGTGTGTTTTGAGAAAATAATAGTTCTATTTACCGGGGTAATGTGTGTTGCCTGCATCCTGGGCAAAGGCTTCTTTATCAGGTGTATAATAAAAACATATAGCAGCTGGCAAGAGGCAACATTATGTTCTGCAAATCAATACAATTATTGAGTAAATTGGATTGATGAGTAAGGATTTTATTTAATTAGAAAATCTATTCAGGGTCAAGAGAGGGACACACATATTCCTGTTTAAAGATTACCTGGTATCTTCTGCCTGTATCATTGTGCATTTAGTCAGGTGTGTCGTATTGAAGAGTATTTTTTTTTTTTTTTTTTAAGATTTAGAACAGGTTTCCCCCTTGTGACATAGGGCAATAGTTAACCCCTTCCTGGCTATAAATTCATCCTTCCAGACGGCATATTGTTGTGAGTAAACTTTCGGGTCCAGACTGAGTGTAATGAGTGATCCCTTACTGCTAAGACACACATTGAACCTTTTATGTCCAGATATTTGGACAAAAATCAGTGACTCTGTTCATACCCACATACAGACCAATTCTTGCCCAGAGAGTGGGTGAATAATTCCCGCACAAACTCTCCTTTCACCTTCTATCCAACAAAAATTATTTTGCTTTTATATTCTGGGCAGTGCAAATATCAGTACAGCAAAGATGAGGTATGGCTTTTGTTTTACTGGGAGCGGCTGACACCACTGACATCACACACAAGTCCCTAGTACAGTTTCCCTAAGAACCATTTCCAGTTGTCTCTCACCATCAGCTGTCACCCTCTCTCTGGCATTGCATTTTACACTGCTATGTTTATGTATGTAAGTGTATGAAATCATTTCTCAGCTCATAAGACAGTGTGTGTCTGGCTCCTTAGCATTCTGGGTGGTTTTTCATCCTCTGTATTATTATAAACTTGAAAAGAGACGTGAAATTGAAAATGAAACCTTCATGGTTCAGACAGAACAAAACGTTAACTTTTAATGTTTCTTTGTTCTTTGGGTTTGCGTTGTTGAAAAGCATATGTACATATCCTCAGCAGCAACGCATTGCTAGGAGCTAGCTGCTGATTGGTGGTTACAAACGCACGTCTTCTCTCTGGCTCAGCTGATGTGTTCAGAACACATTAGAGAATTTTTATTTTTGCACTTTTACTTTTATATTCCTTTAATTGAGCCTTAAAGGGATATGAAACTCCAACATTTCCTTTTGTGATTCAGACTTGCGCATCTCAGCCTGCAGGCGCATGATAAGCTCTTTTCGTCATGCATTGGGATTGCCGATCAAACATTGTTTTCATAGATCCCCAACACTACAGGACAGGGATTGTTGGTGGCGTAGTGGGAGTGCCGGTGACATCACAAACCTGATGAAGCCTATTGGAGCTGGGTGGAGAAGGTTCTTCAAACCTCTTAATTGCAGCTACAAACCTCCAAGACCCCCTTTCAGGGAATCATTCACTCAAATGGAGCAGTAATACAAAGCAGGTGTTTTAAAAATAAAGTCAAATAAAACCAATGGGGATGTATTTCGGAATGGGATATTATATGTGCAGTAAAACAAAATCTGGTATGTCTATTTTCTAGTATAGATCATTTTATTTGTATAGTCAGTTTATATTATGAATCTGCTGGGCCTGCTGGATAAAACCAATGTTATTTGTGTGGGTCACTCACTGATATTTGACTACAATCGGGTTTAAATGTAAGTAGCAAAAAAAACTCTAAATTGGCTCAGCACTTGGGTGAAAAAAACAAAAAAAACACTTTGCGGCGAAAGGGTTAAAATTCTTTCCAATTTACTTCTATTATCAAATTTGCATTGTTCCCATGGTATTAATTGTTGAAGAGATACCTAGGTAGGCATCTGGAGCACTACCATGGCAGGAAATAGTGCTGGTATCTAGTGCTCTTGCTAATGGCTAGCATTCTTGTAAAACTGCTGCCATATAGAGCTCCAGACATGTGCACACTCCAGCTATGTGCACGCTCCTGGATTAAATTCCCTGCTTTTCAACAAGATACCAAGAGAACAAAGACAATTTGATAATACAAGTAAATTAGAAAGTTGTTTAAAATTATATTTCTGAATCATGAAAGAAAAATTTGGGTTTCACGTCCCTTTAAAGGGACAGTATACACTAATTTCTTTCATGTAATTAGCAAGAGTCCATGAGCTAGTGACGTATGGGATATACATTCCTACCAGGAGGGGCAAAGTTTCCCAAACCTCAAAATGCCTATAAATACACCCCTCACCACACCCACAATTCAGTTTTACAAACTTTGCCTCCTATGGAGGTGGTGAAGTAAGTTTGTGCTAGATTCTACGTTGATATGCGCTCCGCAGCAAGTTGGAGCCCGGTTTTCCTCTCAGCGTGCAGTGAATGTCAGAGGGATGTGAGGAGAGTATTGCCTATTTTGAATACAGTGATCTTCTACGGGGTCTATTTCATAGGTTCTCTGTTATCGGTCGTAGAGATTCATCTCTTACCTCCCTTTTCAGATCGACAATATACTCTTATATATACCATTACCTCTGCTGATTTTCGTTTCAGTACTGGTTTGGCTTTCTACAAACATGTAGATGAGTGTCCTGGGGTAAGTAAATCTTATTTTCTGTGACACTCTAAGCTATGGTTGGACACTTTGTTTATAAAGTTCTAAATATATGTATTCAAACATTTATTTGCCTTGACTCAGGATGTTCAACATTCCTTATTTTCAGACAGTCAGTTTCATATTTGGGATAATGCATTTGAATCAATCATTTTTTCTTACCTTAAAAAATTTGACTCTTTTTTTCCCTGTGGGCTGTTAGGCTCGCGGGGGCTGAAAATGCTTCATTTTATTGCGTCATTCTTGGCGCGGACTTTTTTGGCGCAAAAAATCTTTTCTGTTTCCGGCGTCATACGTGTCGCCGGAAGTTGCGTCATTTTTGACGTCCTTTTGCACCAAAAATGTCGGCGTTCCGGATGTGGCGTCATTTTTGGTGCCAAAAAGCATTTAGGCGCCAAATAATGTGGGCGTCTTATTTGGCGCTAAAAAATATGGGCGTCGCTTTTGTCTCCACATTATTTCAGTCTCATTTTTTCTTTGCTTCTGGTTGCTAGAAGCTTGTTTATTGGCATTTTTTCCCATTCCTGAAACTGTCATTTAAGGAATTTGATCAATTTTGCTTTATATGTTGTTTTTTCTCTTACATATTGCAAGATGTCTCACGTTGCATCCGAGTCAGGAGATACTTCAGGAAAATCGCTGTCTAGTGCTGGAACTACCAAAGCTAAGTGTATCTGCTGTAAACTTTTGGTAGCTATTCCTCCGGCTGTTGTTTGTATTAATTGTCATGACAAACTTGTTAATGCAGATAATATTTCCTTTAGTAATGTACCATTGCCTGTTGCAGTTCCTTCAACATCTAAGGTGCAGAATGTTCCTGATAACATAAGAGATTTTGTTTCTGAATCCATCAAGAAGGCTATGTCTGTTATTTCTCCTTCTAGTAAACATAAAAAATCTTTTAAAACTTCTCTCTCTACAGATGAATTTTTAAATGAACATCATCATTCTGATTCTGATGACTCTTCTGGTTCAGAGGATTCTGTCTCAGAGATTGATGCTGATAAATCTTCATATTTATTTAAAATGGAATTTATTCGTTCTTTACTTAAAGAAGTACTAATTGCTTTAGAAATCGAGGATTCTGGTCCTCTTGATACTAATTCTAAACGTTTAGATAAGGTCTTTAAATCTCCTGTGGTTATTCCAGAAGTTTTTCCTGTTCCTAATGCTATTTCTGAAGTAATTTCCAGAGAATGTGATAAATTGGGTAATTCATTTACTCCTTCTAAACGTTTTAAGCAATTATATCCTGTGCCGTCTGACAGATTAGAATTTTGGGACAAGATCCCTAAGGTTGATGGGGCTATTTCTACCCTTGCTAAACGTACTACTATTCCTACGTCAGATGGTACTTCGTTTAAGGATCCTTTAGATAGGAAAATTGAATCCTTTCTAAGAAAAGCTTATCTGTGTTCAGGTAATCTTCTTAGACCTGCTATATCATTGGCTGATGTTGCTGCAGCTTCAACTTTTTGGTTGGAAACTTTAGCGCAACAAGTAACAGATCATGATTCTCATAATATTATTATTCTTCTTCAACATGCTAATAATTTTATCTGTGATGCCATTTTTGATATTATCAGAGTTGATGTCAGGTTTATGTCTCTAGCTATTTTAGCTAGAAGAGCTTTATGGCTTAAAACTTGGAATGCTGATATGGCTTCTAAATCAACTCTACTTTCCATTTCTTTCCAGGGTAACAAATTATTTGGTTCTCAGTTGGATTCTATTATCTCAACTGTTACTGGTGGGAAAGGAACTTTTTACCACAAGATAGAAAATCTAAGGGTAAAAACAGGGCTAATAATCGTTTTCGTTCCTTTCGTTTCAACAAAGAACAAAAGCCTGATCCTTCATCCTCAGGAGCAGTTTCAGTTTGGAAACCATCTCCAGTCTGGAATAAATCCAAGCCTTCTAGAAAGGCAAAGCCAGCTTCTAAGTCCACATGAAGGTGCGGCCCTCATTCCAGCTCAGCTGGTAGGGGGCAGGTTGCGTTTTTTCAAAGAAATTTGGATCAATTCTGTTCACAATCTTTGGATAAAGAACATTGTTTCAGAAGGGTACAGAATTGGTTTCAAGATGAGGCCTCCTGCAAAGAGATTTTTTCTTTCCCGTGTCCCAGTAAATCCAGTGAAAGCTCAAGCATTTCTGAATTGTGTTTCAGATCTAGAGTTGGCTGGAGTAATCATGCCAGTTCCAGTTCTGGAACAGGGGATGGGGTTTTATTCAAATCTCTTCATTGTACCAAAGAAGGAGAATTCCTTCAGACCAGTTCTGGATCTAAAAATATTGAATCGTTATGTAAGGATACCAACGTTCAAAATGGTAACTATAAGGACTATCTTGCCTTTTGTTCAGCAAGGGCATTATATGTCCACAATAGATTTACAGGATGCTTATCTGCATATTCCGATTCATCCATATCATTATCAGTTCCTGAGATTCTCTTTTCTGGACAAGCATTACCAGTTTGTGGCTCTGCCGTTTGGCCTAGCTACAGCTCCAAGAATTTTTACAAAGGTTCTCGGTGCCCTTCTGTCTGTAATCAGAGAACAGGGTATTGTGGTATTTCCTTATTTGGACGATATCTTGGTACTTGCTCAGTCTTTACATTTAGCAGAATCTCATACGAACCGACTTGTGTTGTTTCTTCAAGATCATGGTTGGAGGATCAATTCACCAAAAAGTTCATTGATTCCTCAGACAAGGGTAACCTTTCTGGGTTTCCAGATAGATTCAGTGTCCATGACTCTGTCTTTAACAGACAAGAGACGTCTAAAATTGATTTCAGCTTGTCGAAACCTTCAGTCACAATCATTCCCTTCGGTAGCCTTATGCATGGAAATTCTAGGTCTTATGACTGCTGCATCGGACGCGATCCCCTTTGCTCGTTTTCACATGCGACCTCTTCAGCTCTGTATGCTGAATCAATGGTGCAAGGATTACACAAAGATATCTCAATTAATATCTTTAAAACCGATTGTACGACACTCTCTAACGTGGTGGACAGATCACCATCGTTTAATTCAGGGGGCTTCTTTTGTGCTTCCGACCTGGACTGTAATTTCAACAGATGCAAGTCTCACAGGTTGGGGAGCTGTGTGGGGATCTCTGACGGCACAAGGAGTTTGGGAATCTCAGGAGGTGAGATTACGATCAATATTTTGGAACTCCGTGCAATTTTCAGAGCTCTTCAGTCTTGGCCTCTTCTAAAGAGAGAATCGTTCATTTGTTTTCAGACAGACAATGTCACAACTGTGGCATACATCAATCATCAAGGAGGGACTCACAGTCCTCTGGCTATGAAAGAAGTATCTTGAATTTTGGTTTGGGCGGAATCCAGCTCCTGTCTAATCTCTGCGGTTCATATCCCAGGTATAGACAATTGGGAAGCGGATTATCTCAGTCGCCAAACGTTGCATCCGGGCGAATGGTCTCTTCACCCAGAGGTATTTCTTCAGATTGTTCAAATGTGGGAGCTTCCAGAAATAGATCTGATGGCCTCTCATCTAAACAAGAAACTTCCCAGGTATCTGTCCAGATCCCGGGATCCTCAGGCGGAAGCAGTGGATGCATTATCACTTCCTTGGAAGTATCATCCTGCCTATATCTTTCCGCCTCTAGTTCTTCTTCCAAGAGTAATCTCCAAGATTCTGAAGGAATGCTCGTTTGTTCTGCTGGTAGCTCCGGCATGGCCTCACAGGTTTTGGTATGCAGATCTTGTCCGGATGGCCTCTTGCCATCCGTGGACTCTTCCGCTACGACCAGACCTTCTGTCGCAAGGTCCTTTTTTCCATCAGGATCTCAAATCCTTAAATTTAAAGGTATGGAGATTGAACGCTTGATTCTTGGTCAAAGAGGTTTCTCTGACTCAGTATTAATCACAATGTTACAGGCTCGTAAATCTGTATCCAGAGAGATATATTATAGAGTCTGGAAGACTTATATTTCTTGGTGTCTTTCTCATCATTTTTCTTGGCATTCTTTTAGAATTCCGAGAATTTTACAGTTTCTTCAGGATGGTTTAGATAAAGGTTTATCCGCAAGTTCTTTGAAAGGACAAATCTCTGCTCTTTCTGTTCTTTTTCACAGAAAGATTGCTAATCTTCCTGATATTCATTGTTTTGTACAAGTTTTGGTTCGTATAAAACCTGTCATTAAGTCAATTTCTCCTCCTTGGAGTTTGAATTTGGTTCTGGGGGCTCTTCAAGCTCCTCCGTTTGAACCTATGCATTCGTTGGACATTAAATTACTTTCTTGGAAAGTTTTGTTCCTTTTGGCGATCTCTTCTGCCAGAAGAGTCTCTGAATTATCTGCTCTTTCTTGTGAGTCTCCTTTTCTGATTTTTCATCAGGATAAGGCGGTGTTGCGAACTTCTTTTGAATTTTTACCTAAAGTTGTGAATTCCAACAACATTAGTAGAGAAATTGTGCTTCCTTCATTATGTCCTAATCCCAAGAATTCTAAGGAGAAATCGTTGCATTCTTTGGATGTTGTTAGAGCTTTGAAATATTATGTTGAAGCTACTAAGTCTTTCCGAAAGACTTCTAGTTTATTTGTTATCTTTTCCGGTTCTAGAAAAGGCCAGAAAGCTTCTGCCATTTCTTTGGCATCTTGGTTGAAATCTTTAATTCATCTTGCCTATGTTGAGTCGGGTAAAACTCTGCCTCAAAGGATTACAGCTCATTCTACTAGGTCAGTTTCTACTTCCTGGGCGTTTAGGAATGAAGCTTCGATTGATCAGATTTGCAAAGCAGCAACTTGGTCCTCTTTGCATACTTTTACTAAATTCTACCATTTTGATGTATTTTCTTCTTCTGAAGCAGTTTTTGGTAGAAAAGTACTTCAGGCAGCGGTTTCAGTTTGAATCTTCTGCTTATGTTTTTCATTAAACTTTATTTTGGGTGTGGATTATTTTCAGCAGGAATTGGCTGTCTTTATTTTTATCCCTCCCTCTCTAGTGACTCTTGCGTGGAAAGATCCACATCTTGGGTAATCATTATCCCATACGTCACTAGCTCATGGACTCTTGCTAATTACATGAAAGAAAACATAATTTATGTAAGAACTTACCTGATAAATTCATTTCTTTCATATTAGCAAGAGTCCATGAGGCCCGCCCTTTTTTGTGGTGGTTATGATTTTTTTGTATAAAGCACAATTATTCCAATTCCTTATTTTATATGCTTTCGCACTTTTTTCTTATCACCCCACTTCTTGGCTATTCGTTAAACTGAATTGTGGGTGTGGTGAGGGGTGTATTTATAGGCATTTTGAGGTTTGGGAAACTTTGCCCCTCCTGGTAGGAATGTATATCCCATACGTCACTAGCTCATGGACTCTTGCTAATATGAAAGAAATGAATTTATCAGGTAAGTTCTTACATAAATTATGTTTTTCATATAACTGCATGTAATAGACAATACTATAAAGAATAAGATGACCAGAGTCTGATATAAAAATCCAGTATAAAATGATTTAAAAACGTACTTAGAAGCTCTCAGTTTAGCTCTGTTGAAAAGGTAGCTGCAAGTGGGAAATAAGACCCTCCCCCTTCTTTTCATATGAAAAGACCCGTTACACAAACAGGAGCAAGCTGGTGTAGGTTGCTGACGGTATTCTCATAAAACTTTGGGGCTTGGTTAAGAGTCTGAAAATCAGAGCAATGTAAAAAAATAAATAAGCAAAACTATACATTTAAAAAAACAAACAAAAAAAAACAAAACTTTATGGGCTTTATAAATAGATCATCTGCAAAACATTTATGCAAAGAAAAAATGAGTGTATAATGTCCCTTTAAGTTGAGCATAGTATACATTTATAACTTGTTCCCCTTGGTCATATTCTCTTTGTTATTAATATCAATAAACAAGTCTGTAACGTTACATAACAATAACAAAATACCTTCTTTACTTGTCAAGGATTGGAGTATTTTTCCCAAAGCTTCACTGAGTTGTGGTTTATTTTTAGCACATTTCAAGGCTGAAGATGTACAAGCGCCAGCCTCTCAACCCGTGGAGTTTCTTTCTGTTTCAGACTCTTGTAGGATTGTAAACAAAGAACGAGATTGCAATTTGAGAGAACATTTTCTGCATCCTGGTTTATTATGAAGCTTTCACTTACTGGATAATGTTTTGCATAAAATGTGTTGGATCATCTTCATCTAACAGTGTTGTTTTATATTAAGTTAGATGAACCTAAAGGTGCAGAAAGAAAAGGCTCTAACAAGTTAGAGCAGTGATGGCAACTTCTTAAAGGGACAGTCTACAATAGAATCGTTATTGTTTTAAAAGATGAATAATCCCTTTATTCCCCATTCCCCAGTTTTGCACAACGAGCACACCTCTGTAATTACCTTGTATCTAAGCATCTTCTGACAGCCCCCTGATAATAGGACTTTTTATTTATTATCTATTGACTTGCATTGTAGCCAAATAGTGTTGTGCTGACTCTTAAAGGGACAGTATGCTATAAAATAGTTTTTCCCTTAATGTGCCTTCAATTACTTTTTTACATAAAATGTATGAAAATTTGTTTTTAAAGGAATAGTCTAGTCAAAATTAAACTTCATGATTCAGATAGAGCATGTAATTTTGAGCAACTTTCTAATTCACTCCTATTACAATATTCTCTTCGTTCTCTTGGTATCTTTGTTTGAAAAAGCAAAAAGGTACCCCCATGGCAGATCTTTTTAATGTCCCTTTATAAAATGGTGAAAAAAAAGGTGGGGTGTGAAAATTTGTAGGTGTGTTTGTATTCTCATATGTTTTGTAAATAGCTTTCTAAGCAAATATGGCTGTCTGAAGTGTGAAATATTGTAGCCACTTATATTTTCATGAAACATTTCACAGACCGGCTAAAGAGCTGCATATTTCAACAGGACTGCTTAATTTTGAATGCTGTCTCCTGATTTTGAGAAGAGTTTTGACGCAAATCATCAGGTTTGCTTGATTTTGAATAAGACCTTAAAGGGGTAATGTACTGTAAAATTGGTTTCCCTTTAATATGTTTCCAATGACTTCTTATACTTGTACTTTTATAAAAAAAAATAAAAAAAGCTATTTCCATCTAATACGAGGAGAGTCCACGGCTTCATTTATTACTTGTGAGAAATACAGAACCTGGCCACCAGGAGGATGCAAAGACACCCCAGCCAAAGGCTTAAAAACCTCCCCCACTCCCCTCATAACCCAGTCATTCTTTGCCTTTTGTCACAGAAGGATGGCAGAGAAGATTTCAGAGTAGTCTCTTATGGAGGGTAGTACTCTTTTGGAATGGGACTGGAGTTTTAAATAGTCTTGTCAGCCTCTCAGTAAGAGCATTGCCGAATGTTAGGGTCTGGAGATGCAGGGAGAGTCTTTCTGCAAAACCATCCAGACTCTTATTAACAGCTCCTTAAGCAATCGATGTTGACGAGTTTCACTGCCTGCTTTTTCCATTCAAGTCCATGTTAGGAGCGATGCTACACACTGTCAAACTTGAGAGGCCGTGTTCCTTTTCCATGGCGTTGATTCTGGTAAGATTGTTTCATTTTTTATATCTGTAATGATAACGCAAGAAGACAGGGTCACAGTGTGGCACCTTTTATCTGTAAAGAATCAGGGGTTAATATCTCCGGAAGGTGATTATTGAACAGGGGGGATGTATACATGATTGCTTATTGTGTTTTTTTTTGCTGCGACATGTGTGAGATGTGGCTCTGTCAATGTGGAACAGTCAGGTTTTTTCCTTCTTTTGATTACTGCGCAGCCTGTTGTGTTGGCGTGCTTTTTCTTGGCTGCAGGGGCGGTCCTGCACGGTACTCCATGTGACCGGGTGTGGCTTCTTTCTCTTCCTTTTTCTGACCGTCACTTGCAGGAGACGAAAACGGTTTCTCTGTTTGCCTGGGTCATAGGAGGTGGTGAGTGCCCCGGCCATTGGGAGTATAAAGGTGCCATTTAACTTTTTCTATAGTCCATATTAAAGGCGCAAGCTATGGAGGACTCTGATGCGTTAGATGCCTGTGTTTATTGTGAGGAGGCTTCGGTATACCCGCCTGCTCAACTATGTTCCACATGCCTCGATAAAATAGTGATATCTAAAAGAAATTAGATGTTTAGTACCACTGAGCCGTCCACCTCTGAGGGGTCTCCCTCCCATGAGGTGCGTTCCTTACAATCATCTCCGATTACACATGCAGCTCCCCAGTGCACTACTAATCCTCCGGCGGGAGGGACCCTTGGCCGCCAGATTTTGCTGATCAGTTGCAAACTGCGGTGTCTGCAGCCTTCAGTGCTTTACCTCGCACTGCTAAGCGCAAGCGAATGGTTAAACATTGCTATCCTTCCCAGGGGTCATCTACTCCGTTGGATGTATCTGAGACTAGATTATCCGCTGATGCAGAGGACTCCGATACTTCGGAGGACTATTTCTATGGGTCGGAATCTGCGGCCTCTAAACCTCCGGCTGCGGAGGAACCAGACTTTAGGTTTTGGATGGAGCATTATGCTTTTTATTAAGAGGTGTTGGCTACTCTAGAGGTTCCGGAACCGAAGTTACCAGAGGAACCTTCTATTCCTAAGCTTGATAAAGTTTATGAGGACAGGGTAGTGTCCCAGACTTTCCCGGTTCCCGTAAAGATGGCGAATATTAAGAATGAATGGGAGAGACTTCGATCGTCTTTTTTTCCCCTTCTTTTAAAAAATTGTTCCCGGTTCCTGACTCTCAGCTAGAATTGTGGGGATCTGTCCCTAAGGTGGATGGAGCCATCTCCACGCTCGCTAAGCGCACCACTATTCCACTCGAGGATAGTTTGTTGTTTAAGGAACCCATGGATAAGAAATTAGAGACCCTGTTAAGAAAAATGTTTCAGCACACGAGGTTCGTTTTTCAACCTGCAGCGGTGGTCGCTGCGGTGGCGGGAGCCGCTACCTATTGGTGTGACTCTGTCAGAGAGTATTGACGTGGAGACTCCCCTTGATGAGATACAGGAAAGAATTAAGGCCCTGAGGGTAGCTAATTAGTTTAACTGTGTTGCAAATATGCAGATTATTCGCTTGAATGCCAAGACATCAGGCTTTTCTGTTCTCTCTGTGGTTGAAGTCATGGTCTGCTGACATGACGTCCAAATCTAGATTGCTTTCCCTTCCATTTAAGGGAAAGATTATTTTCGGTCCAGGCCTGGACTCTATCATATCCACGGTCACGGGGGACAAGGGTGCCTTTCTACCGCAGGATAAGAAGAATAAACCTAAGAGTCCAAATTTTCATCCCTTTCGTTTGGACAAGGCCCAACGACAGCAGCCTGCCTCAAAGCCCAAGCAGTCCAAGGGTTCTTGGAAACCTTCTCAGTCTTGGAACAAAGCCAAGCAGAGCAAGAAGCCCGCCGAGACAAAATCGGCATGAGGGGGCGGCCTCCGATCCGTCTCTGGATCTTGTAGGGGGCAGACTATTTCTTTTTGCTGCGGCTTGGATGAGAGATGTGCAGGATCCTTGGGTTCTGGAAGTCATTGCCCAGGGTTACAGGATAGTTTTGAAAACTATCAGAAAGGGGTATAGGGTATTATTCAAACCTTTTCGTGGTACCAAAGAACGAGGGCACGTTTCGCCCGATTCTGGACTTAAAGTGCTTAAGCAAGTTTCTGTCGGTTTCATCGTTCAGGATGGAGACGATAAGGTCTATACTGCCATAGTTCAAGAGGGTCAGTTCATGACTATGATAGACTTGAAGGACGCTTACCTTCATGTGCCAGTACACGAGGAACACTTCAGGTTCCTAAGGTTCGCCTTTCTGGGTCAGCATTTCCAGTTTGTAGCTCTTCCCTTCGGGCTGGCTACTGCTCCAAGAATCTTCAAGAAGGTTCTGGGAGCTCTGCTCTCAGTGGCGAGATCCAGAGGAATAGCAGTGGCTCCTTATATGGAAGACATACTGGTCCAGGCTCAGTCCTACTGTCTGGCAGAGGACCATTCAAGAGCTCTTCTTCTGCTATCTAATGGATGGACGATAAACTCAGGAAAGAGTTCTCTGGTTCCCAGTACCAGAGTGGAGTTCCTGGGCACGATAATAGACTCCATATCCATGATGAGATGTTGCAAGATTGTCTCCAGCTGTCTTGCCCTTCAATCCTCCTCAAGGCCATCAGTGGCCCAGTGCATGGAGGTGAT
This sequence comes from Bombina bombina, assembly GCF_027579735.1. Taxonomy (NCBI): domain Eukaryota; kingdom Metazoa; phylum Chordata; class Amphibia; order Anura; family Bombinatoridae; genus Bombina; species Bombina bombina. The sequence continues at coordinate 930,964,757 of NC_069503.1, read as the reverse complement.
TGGGCTTATGGTATCCACTATATATGTCATTCCATTCGCCAGATTCCATCTCCGGCCTCTTCAGCTGTGCATGCTGAGGCAGTGGAACGGCGATCATTCGAACCTATCCCAACTGATCTCTCTGGACAACGGGTCGAGGGAATCTCTCTCTCTTGGTGGCTCCGTCCCAAGGGCCATCTTTCCTCAGACCATCTTGTGATTACGGACGCGAGTCTTTTAGGTTGGGGAGCAGTTTGGGGTGCCAGGAAGGCACAGGGCTGGTGTAATCGGAAGGAGTCTCTTCTCCTGATCAATATCCTGGAACTTCGAGCGATCTTCAACTCTCTGGGGGCTTGGCCCCTCCTGGGTTCGTCCAAGTTAATCAAATTCCAGTCGGACAACATTACCTCGGTGGCTTACATCAACCATCAGGGGGGAACGAGAAGCTCCCTAGCCATGAGGGAAGTCTCTCGGATTCTGGAGTGGGTGGAGGCCCACGACTGCTCGCTATCAGCGATCCACATCCTGGCTGTGGACAACTGGGAAGCGGATTTTCTCAGCACAAGGCGTTTTCATCCGGGGAATGGTCTCTTCACCCCGAAGTGTTTGTGGAGATTTGCAACAGTTGGGGGGACTCCGGAGATAGATCTCACGGCGTCCAGACTCAACTTCAAGCTACCCAGATACGGGTCGCGGTCCAGGGATCCCCAGGCAGAACTGATAGATGCCTTAGCAGTGTCTTGGGGATACAACCTAGTCTACATATTTCCACTGTTACCACTTCTACCTTGTGTAGTGGCACACATCAAATAGGAGCAAGCGTTAACTATTCTGATTGCTCCGTTGTGGCTGCGGAGGACGTAGTTTGCAGACCTAGTGGGGATGTCATCGTCCCCTCCATGGAGGTTGCCCTGTCGCAGGGACCTGCTGGTACAGGTCCCCTTTGTGCATCAGAATCTAGATTCTCTGAGGCTGACTGTGTAGAGATATAACACTTAGTCTTAGCCAGAAGAGGATTTTCTGAGAGGGTGATTGATACTCTCATTCAAGCCAGAAAGCCGGTCACCCGTCACATCTATCATAAGGTGTGGAGGACCTACTTACTCTGGTGTGAAACCCGTGGATATTCCTGGCATAAGGTCAGTGTATCCAGAATTCTTTCCTTCCTCCAGGATGGTTTGGAAAAGGGACCTGCTGCCAGTTACTTAAGGGGACAGATTTCGGCTCTATCTGTGTTGTTACACAAGAAACTCGCTGAGCTTCCAGATATACAGTCTTTTGTTCAGGCTCTGTCCAGGATCAGGCCTGGCTTAGAAATTCTGCTCCTCCTTGGAGTTTGAATCTGGTTCTTAAGATTTTGAAGGGGGCTCGATTTGAATTCTTTTGACATTAGGACTCTGTCTTAAGGTTCTTTTTCTACTGGCTATTGCTTCGGCATGCAGAGTCTCTGAATTAGCGGCCTTGCAATGTGAGCCTCTTTACCTGGTTTTTCCATGCAGATAAGGCTGTCCTTCGCACTGGACTGGGATTTTTCCCTAAGGTTGTGTCTGACCGCAACATTAATCAGGAAATTGTGGTTCCTTCCTTGTGTCCTAAACCTTCTTCCTCGAAGGAACGGTTACTTCATAACTTGGATGGGGTTCAAGCTTTGAAATTCTTTCTTTAAGCTATGAAGGATTTCAGACAAACTTCAGCTTTGTTGTCTATTCAGGGAAGTGCAAGGGGCAGAAGGCTTCTTCCACTTCCCTATCCTTTTGGCTGAGGTGCATGATTCGCTTGAGTTATGAGACAGCGGGACATAAGCCTCCTCAGAGGATTACGGCTCACTCAACTAGAGCTGTAGCTTCTTCTTGGGCCTTCAAGAATGAGGCCTCTATTGAGCAGATTTGTAAGGCAGCTACCTGGTCCTCCTTACATACTTTTTCAAAGTTTTACAAATTTTACGTTTTTGCTTCGGCTAAAGCAGCTTTTGGGAGAAAGGTTTTACAGGCTGTGGTGCCCTCAGAATAGGGTCAGCCTCCTTTTTACCCTCCTTGTTTTTTATTCAGTGTCTTCTAGAGCTTGGGTATTTGTTTCCCACAAGTAACAAATGAAGCCGTGGACTCTCCTCGTATTAGATGGAAAACATAAATTATGCTTATCCGATAATTTCAATTCCATCGTTACGAGGAGAGTCCTCAGCTCCCGTCCGCTTCTCCGTTAAGCGGACCTAAATATTTTTTTTTTCTTCTGGCACCATTTATACCCTGATATTTCTCCTACTGGTCCTTGGTCCCTAGGCAGAATGACTGGGGAATGAGGGGAGTGGGGGAGGTATTTAAAGACACCCCAGCCTTTGGCTGGGGTGTCTTTGCCTTCTCCTGGTGGCCAGGTTCTGTATTTCCCACAAGTAATGAATGAAGCCGTGGACTTTCCTTGTAACGATGGAAATTAAATTATCAGGTAAGCATAATTTATGTTTTCATATGCAAAAAAAATAAACTGCAAGCCATTCAAATGGACTGAGATGGCAGGGGGGAAAAAAGACTTCAATATCGCTTTAAAAATGGTGCAGCATACAGAAAATCGCCTAAAAACTTTGGCACATTTTTTTTTAGCATAATATTCTAATGTAGTTGTATCTCCTACGCATCCATAGCCCTGCAAAGCTAGATAAACAGCTAAAGCTAACATTTGAATTTCTAAAATTATTTGAGGGACCTAGTCATACTGATGAGACTTCTTAGGTAATATTGCCAGAGTGGAGGGCAATTGAAAATAAACATTGTAGTACCATTCTCTACAACCCCCACAGGGAATGTTATTTTATGCTCTGTTTCTTGTTTACATAGCTTTTCTATAGCCTATACTGCTATACTCAAATTTTCAGCCCACAAAAAAAATCAGCTATTTTAAATGACAGATTGTTGTGGGACAGAAATCCGCAACATATGGCTGCACAATAACTTAAAGGGACACTGTACCCAAATTTTTTCTTTTGTAATTCAGAAAGAGCATGCAATTTTAAGCAACTTTCTAAATTACTCCTATTATCAATTTTTCTTCGTTCTCTTGCTATCATTATTTGAAAAAGAAGGCATCTAAGCTTTTTTTTGGTTTCAGTACTCTGGACAGCACTTTTTTATTGGTGGATGAATTTATCCACCAATCAGCAAGGACAACCCAGGATGTTCACCAAAAATGGGCCGGCATCTAAACTTACATTCTTGCATTTCAAATAAAGATACCAAGAGAATGAAGAAAATTTGATGATAGGAGTAAATTAGAAAGTTGCTTAAAATTTCATGCTCAATCTGAATCACAAAAGAAAAATTTTGGGTACAGTGTCCCTTTAAGGTAATATGCTGCTTTAATGATGCCTTAAAACCCTTCTATGTGCTGCACAGTGTTCTCTTGATGTTTGCAGGGGTTCATTTGTATTTATTACTGATTGGCCACAGCCAAGGAATTGATTGGCCACAGCCAAGGAATTGATAAAAACACTCAACAAAATAACAGTTTTATATGCTCTTGTAATGCAGTGAATAATTTCTGATGCATAAAGGGAAAAAAATGATTTAAGTGACGTTTTATACAATTTTCATTCATATATATAATCATTAATTTTTGTTGACTTTTAACTGAGAAAATAAAGTTTTAACAAGCCCAAGGCAAACAAACAAATCTGTTTTAATCCTATAATATAAAAGGCCAAGTGTGTTTGTCCGAAGCTGTCATTCGCATTAGAGACTGCACGAGGACAAACACACCTGGCCTTCAACAAACTGACCTGGGCTGGCTGTCAGCTAATCCGTGAAGGGGCCGGGCCGCATCATGAAGGGGCGGAGTCTGAGCGTGACGGGGCGGTGCCCGGCGGGAGCTGCCGTGGCTGTCTGAGTGTCTGCATGAGAGAGAGAGTAGCACAAGAGGGGAGATATAGAGCAAAAGAGAAGGGTGAGAGAGAGCAAAAAAGAGGGGAGGGAGTGAGCAAAAGAGAGCGGGAGAGAGGGCAAAAGAGGGGGAGAGAGAAAAAGAGAGGGGGAGACAGAGAGAGAGCAAAAGAGAGGGGGGGAGAGAGCAAAAGAGAGAGAGGGAGAGAGAGACAGAGCAAAAGAGAGGAGGAGAGGGAAAGCAAAAGAGAGGGTGGAGAGCGCAAAAGAGAGGGTGGAGAGAGAGCGCAAAAGAGGGGGAAGAGAGAGCAAAGGGGGGGGGGGGGGGAGAGCAAGGGGTGGGACTGCTGTACTGCAAAAAATGGCCCATGTACACAGGCTTTAGGACTAGTTAAATTATATTTGGAAAATCAGAACATGCAAGCTGGAAGTGAGAAACAAACTACAGTTTTGTAGGGATGTGCGTTCGAATTTAGATCTTGGTGTGTTACTCTTTTACAAGAAGAAATCTGAGCAGAATGCCACAAGCAGCCACCTTCTTACACCTTTGGTTCCTAACAAAGAAATCAAATGCACATCCCTACAATGTTGTTACAATTTGTCACACAATATATATTTACACACACATATACACTACACAACTCACACTTGTGTATACAATACATGTATGGAAGAGAGGACAAGGAGCAGATCAGTGGAATGAGGAGGGCAGAAGCTAAATACAGGCTATAGCACAGAAAAGTAAAATTCCCTCACACAAAAATAAATGAATTCATTAAAATATGATGATGATTATAATAATAATTATAGAACATTTCAGGAGCCAAAATGAATGCAGCCCAAACATCAGAATTCAAATACTCCAATCAAGCTCCCTGCCAGACATTGAAGGTCAGAAGTATTATCGGACCCTAAATATTTAATAAAACTGGTTGTGGTTCTCCTCTTAAAAGGATATGAAACCCACATTTTTTTTTTCATGATTCATGACTTTCTAATTTACTTCTGTTACCAATTTTACTTCATTCTCATGTTATCCTTTTGTTGAATGAGCAATGCACTACTGGGAGAGAGAGAGAGAGGGCTTAACACATCTGGTGAGCCAATGACAACAGGCATGTATGTGCAGCCACCAATCAGAAGCTAACTCCATGTAATACGTTGCCGCTCCTGAGCCTACCTTGACAAAGACTACGAAAAGATCAAAGCAAATTAGATATTAAAAGTTAATTGGAAAGTTGTTTAAATTGCATTATCTAACAGTGTTTCTCAACCTCGGTCCTCAAGTACCCCCTACAGGCCTAGTTTTCATTATAGCTGCACCAGTGCACAGGTGAAGTAATCAGCTGATCAGTAACTAACCTGCTCTCACCCATCAGCTGATTATTTCACTTGTGCTCTAGTTCAGCTATAATGAAAACCAGGACTGTTGGGTGTACTTTAGGACCATTGGGAAACACCATATGTTTCATGAAAGAGAAACTTTTTTTTAATTTTTTTTTTATTGTATACATTTTATTTAATTAGTTTGACATATTTGTGCTGTCTTCAAATTATTACCACATGTTCTACAATAGAGTTTTTACAATTGTTTTCCCCATAATTCAAGGATGGACAAATCTGTTTAAAAATAAGGAGCCAGTAACAATATTTAGGAGTAAGGCATACTTTTAGGAGCCAGGCAATGGTATTTGTATAAAGATATATGGAAAATAACCCCAAAAGTTAAGCGCCGGGGTAAAATTCCAAGAGCCAGCGGCTCCCTAGCTCCTGGGATTGCCGAGCCCTAATTCATTTCAAAATCCAAATGCATGTAGACAATCTCCATCTGACCTAACTAGCTATTCTAATTTAATTCTTGATCCTGCGTATCTTCAGTTCTAAAAATGGTGCTGTCATTATAGAACTAAATAGAACGCTGAAGTTGTGTTTGACAATTTGATTTTATTCTGCTTCCCCCTCCCCCTTGCAATTCTGCTAATAACGATCACTTGATAATCACAAGAAAGATTCTAAATATGTTATCTCTTTTCTTTAACAGTAGAATTCTAGGGAACCGTAATCGGTTTCTATTAACAATGAACATATTCTTAATAGGGCTTAACTAATGTTTTTGTGATTAAACTTCTTGGTAAATTAATAAGAGCCTCTAACTTGTTACTACTTAGAAATGAGCATCATAATGTAGTTAAAAAGACATAAAAGTCAGAATTAAAGGGATTGGAAATTAAATTTTAATGATTCAGATAGAACATACAATTTTTAGAAACATTTCAATTTACTTTGTTCTCTTGGCATGCTTGTTGAAAAGCATGTTATATATCCTCAGTGCACTACTGGGAGCTAGCTAGTCATTGGCTCACCTAGCTCCCAGTAACTCATTAATGTTCTATAGCTGACTTTTACTGTGGGTTTAACAGATTTGCAGGTGGTATACATGTTATATGCAAGCAATAGTGCAATAATAAAATTATGTTCTTTGTCACTTAAAAATGATTCTGCAGCTTAATGACCAACTCAGAACGACCACGCTTAGACAGAACTAAGTGTTCAATCTCCAAGCAGTCGGCTTCAGAGTAACGAGACTTGGATGAAGGATTGGACCCTAAGGTAGAAAGTTCTTCCTCAGAGGCAACCTTCAAGGTGAAAGAGATGACATCTTCACTAGGTCTGCATACCAGATCCTACAAGGCCATGCCAGAGCTATTAGAATTACAGATGCTGTCACCTGTTTGATACGAGCAATGACTCATGGAAGGAGAGCAGACGGAGGAAACTGATATGCCAGACTGAAATCCCAGGGAACCGCCTGCAGATCTCTTGACCTTGAAACATACCTTGGAAGCTTAACGTTCTGCCGAGACGCCATCAGATCCAACTCTGGCAACCCCCGTTTGAGGGTTAACCTGGAGAACACCTCCGGATGGAGAGCCCACTCCCCGGGATGAAATGTCTGTCTGTTCCCAGTTGTCCACTCCTGGAATGTGGATGGCCAATAGACAGCAATTGTGAGCTTCTGCCCACTGAACAATCCGAGCCACCTCCTTGATGGCTAAGGAACACTAAGTTCCTCCCTTACGGTTCACAGAGGTAAAGAGAATGACTGGGGATTGTGGGAGTGGAGTGACACTTAACAGCTTTGTTGTGGTGCTCTTTGCCTCCTCCTGCTGGCCCACTAGTAATTGATGACGTTTTGGACTCTCCATATCTTAGGAAAGAAAGATAAGTTAAAAAGAAAAGGAGAATTCCCCAAATGATTGATAAATCAAGACCTATGTGTGATCTGGCAAGCTATTTATATAGCTTTTAGATAACTTCTGCAGCTTAAAAAAAAATCCAATTTGCTTCTATTGTTAAAGGGATATAAAATAATGCTCCTTTTAGTTAAAACAGTTAAATCAAAGTTAAGATGCTGTTAAAAAGAGCAAACAACTTGTTTTCTTGCAAAAATGAGTGCTTAGAAATTCTAAGTATAGCCAGTGCCTGCAGGGAGATGAGGGAGCTGATATCACAACTTAAAGGGACAGTACTGTAAAGCTTTGTTTCCAATGACTTGTTATACCAGCTGCAGAGAATAAAATGTATGATAAATAGATTCTTTGCTTCTTAATACTAGAAGAGTCCACCACTTCATTCCTTACTGTTGGGAAATACTGAATCTGGCCACCCAGGAGGAGGCAAAGACACCCCAGCCCAAGGCTTAAATACCTCTCCCACTTTCCCTATCTCCCAGTCATTCTTTTCCTTTCGTCACTGGAGGATGGCAGAGAAGTTTTAGAAGATTTCAGAGTAGTTCCTTAGGAGGGGTATCTGCCCTTCGATATGGGACTGGAGTTTTAAGTAGTCTTGTCAGCCTCTCAGTGAGAGCATTGACAAAAGTTAGTCGGGAGATGCAGCTCCTTAAAGGGACAGTCTACACCAGAATTTTTATTGTTTAAAATGATAGATAATCCCTTTATTACCCATTCCCCTGTTTTGCATAACCAACACAGTTATATTAATATGTTTTACCTCTGTGATTACCTTGTATCTAAGCCTCTGCAGACTGCCCCCTTATCTCAGTGCTTTTATCAGTCATTCAGTTTAGTCAATCAGTGCAGACTCCTAAATTATTCCACAGGAGTGAGCACAATGTTTTCTATGTGACACACATGAACTAGTACTGTCTAACTGTGAACATTTTTCAAAATTCTCTGAGCTAAGGGTGGTTTTCAACGGTTTAGAAATCAGTTTGAGCCTATCTAGCTTTAGCTTTTCAAAAAAAACCACCAAGGGAACAAAGCAAATTTAAAAATAAAAGTCAATTGGAAAGTTGTTTAAAATTGCATGCCTCTGCATCATGAAAGTTTAATTTTGACTAGACTGTCGCTTTAAGCAACCAGTGTTGGCGAGTTTCACTGTCTGCTTTCCTCACTCAAGTCCATGTCAGGACCGATGCTACAAGACTCTCACTTGAGAAGCTGTGTTTCTGTTCCACAGCACGGATTCTGGTAAGATCGTTTCAATTTTTACTTATGTTGAAATTGCTGAAGACAGGGTCATAGTGTGACTCCTTTTTATCTTTATAGAATCATGGGTTAATATCTCCTGAGGGAGGTTATTTAACAGTGGGGATTAATCAAATGTGTTTCTTTGATTTATGCTGCTTATGTGTGAGATTTATTTTTTGTGGTCATAGACCGTTATGCGGTGATGGAACATACAGGTGTTTACTTTCACTTTGAACGCTGGTTAAACGTAGCTCTCCAGTCCAGGGGACATCCAGTGATTTACTTGATTTGTCTGCTTTTCAAGTATCCCAGGATGGGTCACACTCTGAGTCTTCTGAGGGTGAAATTTCTGGATCAAAGTCTGCGGCCTCTAGGCCCTAAAATTGTATTTTATGATTCAGATAGAGCATACAATTTTAAACAACTTTCCAATTTAATTCTGTTATCAAATTTTCTTCATTCTCTTGTTATCCATTGCTGAAGGGACAGCATTGTACTACTGACAGGAAGCTGAAAATATCTATTTAGCCAATCACAAGAGACAAATGTGTGCAGGCACCAATTCGTAGCAGCTTCCACTAGTGTATGATATGTGCGTATTCATTTTTTAACAAGGGATACTAAGAGAACGAAGCAAATTTGCAAATAGAAGTGAATTTAAAAGTGTCTTTAAAATGACCTGCTCTATCTGAATCATGCAAGTTTAATTTTGACTTTCCTATCCCTTTAAAATTGAACACCTACATTTTCTTCTAAAGGAGGTTCTGTTGACATTAGAGGTTCCAGAGGCCCAAGTTGCCTGATAAACCTTTGATCCCTAAATTAGACAGAGTGTACCTGTAAAGATGGTGAATATTATTAAAAACTGGGATGGGAATGGGATAGAATTGGATCTTCCTTTCCCCTTCATCTGCCTTTAAAAAATTAGCACTCATCTGGAGTTGTGGGGTTCTGTCCCTAAGGTGGATGGTGCTATCTCCACATTAGGTAAGCTTACTACTATCCCTCTTGAGGATAGCTTGTCTTTCGGAAAGCCGATGGAAAAGAAAATGGAAACTTTTCTCTGGAAAATGTTTCAGCATACAGGATATTTATTTCAATCGGCAGTGGCTGTTACCTCGGTTGCTGGAGCTGCGGCCTACTGGTGCGACTCCTTAGCAGAATTGATCAAGGTGGAGGGTCCCCTCGACGTTATCCAAGAAATAATTAAGGCTTTGAGAATTGCTAATTTCTCTTGTAAAGGTGTATCCAGTCCACGGGTTCATCCATTACTTGTGGGATATTCTCCTTCCCAACAGGAAGTTGCAAGAGGACACCCACAACAGAGCTGTCTATATAGCTCCTCCCCTAACTGCCACCCCCAGTCATTCTCTTGCAACTCTCGACAAGATAGGAAGTGTAAGTGAGATGTGGTGACTTAGTGTAGTTTTTACCTTCAATCAAGAGTTTGTTATTTTTAAATGGTACCGGCGTTGTACTGTTTTACTCTCAGGCAGAAATTGGAAGAAGAATCTGCCTGGAGGTTGATGATCTTAGCGGTTTGTAACTAAGGTCCATTGCTGTTCTCACACATAACTGAAGAGTATGGAAAGAAAACTTCAGTTGGGGGGGGGCGGTTTGCAGATTACCTGCTTTGAGGTATGTTCAGTATTTTTATTTCTAGAGAGATGATAAGGTCTAGAAAATGCTGACAGAGCCTTATATATTTGAGGTAAGCCTGATGCAGTGATTTAACAATGACTGGGATCATGCTTACAATAAAGGGTAATATTCATGTTAATACTCATTTTACTTATTGTCAAAACGTTTGCATGGTTTATAGAAAAAACGTTTTTTCTCTGAGGGTGATAAATCTTTTTTGGGGCCTAGTTTTCCACATGGCTAGTCAGATTACTCCTAGGAGTACTTTTCTAAGGACCTTTGCCATCGAGTACATGGTGGGAGGGGCCTATTTTTGCGCTCTAAATGTGCAGTTGATATTCAGACTGAGACATCCAGCTTCCCTAAAGGAGTCCTCTGGCATCTAGGACCACTATAGAGGGTTTCTTTCCTGCAAAAATCGTGTTTAAGGGCAGGTAGGAGCCACAGCAGAGCTGTGGCAGTGTGTTTGACTGTTTATTAACGGTTTTAACATTTTTTAAATCCGGTTTGGGGCCTAAGGGATTAATCATCCATTTGCAAGTGGGTGCAATGCTGCTTTAGTCCCTTATACACACTGTAAAAATTTTGTAGAGTTTACTACTTTTTAACACTGTTTTGCAGTTTATGTGGTAGTTTTTTTCTCTTAAAGGCACAGTACCGTTTTTGTTTAATTGCTGTTTCACATTTATTAAAGTGTTCTCCAAGCTTGCTGGTCTCATTACTAGTCTGTTAAACATGTCTGACATAGAGGAAACTCCTTGTTCATTATGTTTAGAAGCCATTGTGGAACCCCCTCTTAGAAATTCGATACTTTTGCTTCCTCGGAGGCTATTTTTTGGAGAAAGGACTTACAGGCAGTGGTGCCTTCCGTTTAAGTACCTGCCTTGTCCCTCCCTTCATCCGTGTCCTAAAGCTTTGGTATTGGTATCCCACAAGTAATGGATGAACCCGTGTACTGGATACACCTTTACAAGAGAAAACAAAATTTATGCTTGCCTGAAAAATGTATTTCTCTTGTGGTGTATCCAGTCCACGGCCCTGTCATTTTAAGGCAGGTGTTTTTTTATTTTTAAACTACAGTCACCACTGCACCCTATAGTTTCTCCTTTTTTCTTGCTTGTCTTCGGTCGAATGACTGGGGGTGGCAGTTAGGGGAGGAGCTATATAGACAGCTCTGCTGTGGGTGTCCTCTTCCAACTTCCTGTTGGGAAGGAGAATATCCCACAAGTAATGGATGAACCCGTGGACTGGATACACCACAAGAGAAATAAATTTATCAGGTAAGCATAAATTTTGTTTCTTTTATATGTGATGCAAACATGCAGATTATTCGCCTGAATGCTAAAATCTCTGGTTTCTCAGTGCAGACACGTCTGGCGCTCTGGCTTAAGTCATGGTCTGCGGACATGACTTCTAATTCTGAACTACTTTCCCTCCCCTTTAAGGGAAACATTTTATTTAATCCAGGCCTGGACTCCGTTATTTTCACGGTTACAGGGGGCAAGGGTGCCTTCCTACCGCAGGATAAAAAGAACAAATCTAAGGGACAAGGATCTAATTTCCTTTCGTTCTGAAAAGTCCCAACGCCAGCAGTCCTCCTTTAAGCCAAAGCAATCCAAGAGCACTTGGAAACCGGCTCAATCCTGTAATAAATCCAAGCAGAACAAGAAGCCTGTTGAGAACAAGTCGGCATGAAGGGATGGCAACTGATCCAAAGCTGGATCGTGTAGGGGGCAGACTGTCGCTGTTTTCAGACACTTGGTCCAGGGATGTGCAGGATCCGTGGGTCCTGGAGGTCATAGCTCAGAGATACAAGATAGGTTTCAAATCTCATCCACCCAAGGGCAGATTTCTCCTCTCAAGCCTGTCTTTAAGACCAGAAAAGAGGGAAGCCTTTCTGTGGTGCGTGCGGGATCTGTCCTCCTTAAGGGTCATTGTCCCGGTTCCTATCGTAAAAAGAGGTTTGGGATACTACTCAAACCTGTTTGTGGTCCCAGAGAAGGAGGGAACTTTCTACCCAATTCTGGACCTAAAGTGCTTATACAAGTTACTAAATGTCCCCTCGTTCAAGATGGAAACAATAAGGTCTATTCTTCCTCTAGTTCAGGAAGGACAGTTCATGACCACTATAGATCTGAAGGATGCCTACCTTCACGTTCCAATCCATAGGGACTACTTCGAGTTCCTAAGGTTTGCGTTCCTGGATCAGCACTTCCAGTTCATTGCACTTCCGTTTGGTCTTTACAAAGGTTCTAGGAGCTCTCCTAGCTGTCGCCAGAACCCAAGGTATAGCAGTAGCTCCCTACTTGGATGACATTCTGGTTAAAGCACCAACCTTTTGTCTAGCAGAGGACCAGAAAATGACATCCTCACAAAAATGGTCCTTTGCTAGACGAAAGGATGGTGCTTTAACCGATCTCTTCTCTCTCTTCTTCAATCACATGGATGGAAGATAAATCTAGAGAAGAGTTCTCTCATTCCAAGCACCAAGGTAGAATTCCTGGGTACTATAATAGATTCAATATCTATGAGGATATTTCTAACCGACCAGAGACGGTGCAAGCCATCTGTGGCTCAGTGTATGGAGGTAATTGGTCTCATAGTGTCCAGCATGGACATAATTCCTTTTGCCAGGTTCTGTCTCAGACCGCTACAGCTGTGCATGCTGAGGCAGTGGAACGGTGATCATTCAGATCTGTATCAACAGATTTCCCTGGACAACTGGTCGAGAGAATCACTCTCTTGGTGGCCCTGTCCAGATCATCTGTCCCGAGGGACATCCTTTCTCAGACCATCCTGAGAGATTGTGACTACGGACGCAAGCCTCTCAGGATGGGGATCTGTTTGGGGTGCCAAGAAAGCACAGGGCCTGTGGTCTCAGGAGGAACACTCCCTCCTGATCAACATTTTGGAACTTCGAGCAATCTTCAATGCTCTGAAGGCTTGGCCTCCTCTGGGTTAGTCCCGGTTTATCAGATTCCAATTAGACAATATAACCTTGGTGGCTTACATCAACCATAAGTGGGGAACGAGAAGCTCCCTAGCAATGAGGAAAGTATCTCGGATTCTGGAGTGGGCAGAGGCCCACAGCTGTTTGCTGTCAGCGATCAACATTCCGGGAAGCTGATTTTCTCAGCAGACAATCCTTCCATCCGGGAAAATGGCCTCCCCATCCCGAAGTGTTTGCAGAGATATGCTTCAGGTGGGGGACGCTGGAGATAGATTTCATGGCGTCTCGTCTCAATACCAAACTACCCAGATATGGGTCGAGGTCGAGGGATCCTCAGGCGGAGCTAATAGATGCATTAGCAGTGCCCTGGAAGTTCAATCTAATCTACCTTTTTCCACCATTACCACTCCTTCCTCAGGTAGTGGCCCGCATCAAGCAGGAGCCGTCGCCTATAATACTGATTGCTCCATCGTGACCACGAAAGATGTGGTTCATGGACCTAGTGAGGATATCATTTTCTCCTCTATGGAAGTTACCTTGTCGCAGGGATCTGCTGGAACAAGGTCCTTTTGTTCATCAGGATAAGACCTGTGTTCGGATCTTCGGCTCCCCCTTGGAATCTGAATCTGGTTCTTAAAATTTTGCAACAGGCTCTGTTTGAGCCTATGCATGACATTGATATTAAGTTGTAGCCCTGGAAAGTTCTCTTTCTACTGGCTATTGCTTTGGCGCGCAGAGTATCTGAAATTGTTGCCTTGCAATGTGAGCCTCCTTATCTGGTGTTCCATTCCGATAAGGCTGTCCTACGTAGTAAGTTTGGGTTTCTCCCTAAAATTGTATTAGACCGCAACATCAATCAAGAGATTGTGGTCCCTTCTTTGAAGGAATGTTTACTTCATAATTTGTACTTGGTTCTTGCCTTGAAGTTTTATCTTCAAGCTACTAAGGATTTTAGACAAGCTTCTTCCTTGTTTGTTGCATATTTTGGGAAGCGTAAGGGCCACAAGGTCTCTTCGACTTCCTTATCTTTTTGGTTGAGGGGTCTTATCCGCTTAGCTTATGAGACAGCGGGACATAGACCTCCTCAGAGAATTACTGCTCATTCTACTAGAGCAGTGGCTTCCTCTTAGGCCTTTAAGAACAAGGCCTCTATGGATCAGATTAGTAAGGCGGCTACCTGGTCCTCCTTACAATACTTTTTCTAAATTTTACAAGTTTGATGTTTTTGCTTCAGCTGAAGCAGCCTTCAGGAGAAAGCTTTTGCAGGCTGTGGTTCCCTCAGATTAGGGTCCACCTCTATTTTTGTCCTTCCCGTTAACATTCAGTGTCCTCTAGAGCTTGGGTATAAGTTTCCGAACAGTAAGGAATGATGCCGTGGACACTACTTGTATTAATAAGGAAAACATAAATTATGCTTACCAGATAATTTAATTTCCTTCTGTACAAGGAGAGTCCATGGCCCCCGCCCGTGTTCTCCGATGGGCGGCCCCCTAAATTATAATTTTCTTCTCGCACCTTATATACCCTGATAGTTCTCCTACTGTTCCTTGTTCCCTGGGCAGAATGACTGGGGGAAGTGGGAGAGGTATTAAAGCTTTTAACTGGGGTCAGTGGTGTATTTAGGTTTTGTGCTGCCCCCCACAAAGGTTTAAGGCCCTTTTTCCCCTCAATATTTTTTTGGGTCAGTGTGTAAAATGTTTTTTTTTCTCATAGCAATTCAAAATAAAATGGGCTATCAAAACACTTGCATATAGGTGGGTTGAATTGCATGCTTCTCATACCATTTTCTCCCTGAGAGAAGGGAGAGAAAAGAAGGGGAGGGGAGAAAAGGGAGGGAAAAGAAAGAAGGAAGGGAGAGAGAAGAGAAAAGAAGGTGAGGGAAAGAAAGGAGTGAAAGAAGGGAGCAAGAGAGGGAGTTGAGAGAAAGAAGGGAGGGAGTTGAGAGAAAGAAGGGAGGGAGTTGAGAGAAAGAAGGGAGGGAGTTGAGAGAAAGAAGGTAGGGAGTTGAGAGAAAGAAGGGAGGAGTTGAGAGAAAGAAGGGAGGGAGTTGAGAGAAAGAAGGGAGGGAGTTGAGAGAAAGAAGGGAGGGAGTTGAGAGAAAGAAGGGAGGGAGTTGAGAGAAAGAAGGGAGGGAGTTGAGAGAAAGAAGGGAGGGAGTTGAGAGAAAGAAGGGAGGGAGTTGAGAGAAAGAAGGGAGGGAGTTGAGGGAAGAAGGGAGGGAGTTGAGGGAGGGAGAAAGGGAAAGAAGAGAGAGAGGAAAGGAGGGGAAGAAGAATACACTTTATAACAATCACTGCCCTTTACATGAAACATACAGTAATTACCATCATTCAAGTAATGAAACTTTTTAATTGTCAGTTTCCTATTTACTCCATGGGCTCAGGAATGCAGAGAAAGCTAGCTATTAGTAGCTAACATACATTAGTGCTGAGAATTTATGATTAGACATCACAAGCTGATCTAAGCAGTGCACAGAATCATCAAGTCTGTTAGCTGCTAAGACCTGCAATAAGCACAGCGCTCACAGACCAACCACAGCTGACAAGGGGAGGCAGCATATAGGCACAAGGTCTTCTCCTCCAACCTCACCTTGGAAGCATATCCCCGGGCAAGTTTCTCACCAAGAACGCTTCCACTGCAAAAATGCCGGCGGCTCTAAATGAAGCAACGGTTTAAAGGAGCACTGCCTGTGAAGAGCGACCTTAATCAGCGCACGTGCCTTGTCTTCTCTGTAAAAGCCTGCACTTTATTGCTCACTGTACTGTGCTGGCTTTTAGAGAGAAGATAGGGCAGATGTGCTGCCCATCCCAAATCTGCTGCCCTAGGCACCGACTTTGTTGGCCTAGGCCACAATTCGCCCCTGGCTGGTGTGTCTTTGCCTTCTCCTGGTGGCCAGGTTCAGTATTTCCCTACAGTAAGGAATGATGCCGTAGGCTCTACTTGTACAGAAGGAAATTAAATTATCTGGTAAGCATAATTTATGTTTCTCTTGTTAAGTGTATCCAGTCCACGGATCATCCATTACTTGTGGGATATTCTCCTTCCCAACAGGAAGTTGCAAGAGGATCACCCACAGCAGAGCTGCTATATAGCTCCTCCCCTCACTGCCATATCCAGTCATTCTCTTGCAACTCTCAACTAAGATGGAGGTCTTAAGAGGACTGTGGTGTTTTATACTTAGTTTATTTCTTCAATCAAAAGTTTGTTATTTTTAAATGGTGCCGGAGTGTACTGTTTATCTCAGGCAGTATTTAGAAGAAGAATCTGCCTGCGTTTTCTATGATCTTAGCAGAAGTAACTAAGATCCTTTGCTGTTCTCACATATTCTGAGGAGTGAGGTAACTTCAGAGGGGGAATAGCGTGCAGGTTTTCCTGTAATAAGGTATGTGCAGTTAAAATATTTTTCTAGGGATGGAATTTGCTAGAAAATGCTGCTGATACCGAAGTAATGTAAGTAAAGCCTTAAATGCAGTGATAGCGACTGGTATCAGGCTTATTAATAGAGATACATACTCTTATAAAAGTGTATTTTAAAACGTTTGCTGGCATGTTTAATCGTTTTTTACATACTGTATGTTTGGTGATAAAACTTATTGGGGCCTAGTTTTTTCCACATGGCTGGCTTGAATTTTGCCTAGAAACAGTTCCCTGAGGCTTCCCACTGTTGTAATATGAGTGGGCGGGGCCTATTTTGGCGTTTTTTTTGCACAGCAAAAATTACAGACACAGATATCCAGCTTCTTCCTGCATGATCCAGGACTTATCTGAAGGGCTCAAAAGGCTTCAAAAGTCGTATTGAGGGAGGTAAAAAGCCACAGTAGAGCTGTGGCAGTTGTTGTGACTGTTTAAAAAACGTTTTTGTCATTTGTTATTCCGTTTTTGGTATTAAGGGGTTAATCATCCATTTGCAAGTGGGTGCAATGCTCTGCTAACTTATTACATACACTGTAAAAATTTCGTTAGTGTAACTGCATTTTTTCACTGTTATTTCAAAATTTGGTAAAATTTGTGTTTCTTAAAGGCGCAGTAACGTTTTTTATATTGCTTGTAAACTTGTTTTAAAGTGTTTTCCAAGCTTGCTAGTCTCATTGCTAGTCTGTTTAAACATGTCTGACACAGAGGAACCTACTTGTTCATTATGTTTGAAAGCCATGGTGGAGCCCCATAGGAGAATGTGTACTAAATGTATTGATTTCACCTTAAACAGTAAAGATCAGTCTTTATCTATAAAAGAATTGTCACCAGAGGGGTCTGTCGAGGGGGAAGTTATGACGACTAACTCTCCCCACGTGTCAGACCCTTCGCCTCCCGCTCAGGGGACGCACGCTAATATGGCGCCAATTACATCAGGGACGCCCATAGCGATTACCTTGCAGGACATGGCTGCAATCATGAATAATACCCTGTCACAGGTATTATCTAGATTGCCTGAATTAAGAGGCAAGCGCGATAGCTCTGGGGTTAGGAGAGATACAGAGCACGCAAATGCTGTTAGAGCCATGTCTGATACTGCGTCACAGTATGCAGAACATGAGGACGGAGAGCTTCAGTCTGTGGGTGACATCTCTGACTCGGGGAAACCTGATTCAGAGATTTCTAATTTTAAATTTAAGCTTGAGAACCTCCGTGTATTGCTTGGGGAGGTATTAGCTGCTCTGAATGACTGTAACACAGTTGCAATTCCAGGGAAATTGTGTAGGCTGGATAGATACTATGCGGTGCCGGTGTGTACTGACGTTTTTCCTATACCTAAAAGGCTTACAGAAATTATTAGCAAGGAGTGGGATAGACCCGGTGTGCCCTTTTCCCCACCTCCTATATTTAGAAAAATGTTTCCAATAGACGCCAATACACGGGACTTATGGCAGACGGTCCCTAAGGTGGAGGGAGCAGTTTCTACTTTAGCAAAGCGTACCACTATCCCGGTTGAGGACAGTTGTGCTTTTTCAGATCCAATGGATAAAAAATTGGAGGGTTACCTTAAGAAAATGTTTATTCAACAAGGTTTTATTTTACAGCCCCTTGCATGCATTGCGCCTGTCACTGCTGCGGCGGCATTCTGGTTTGAGGCCCTGGAAGAGGCCATCAAGACAGCTCCATTGAATGAAATTATTGACAAGCTTAGAACGCTTAAGCTAGCTAACTCATTTGTTTCTGATGCCATTGTTCATTTGACTAAACTAACTGTTAAGAATTCGGGATTCGCCATCCAGGCGCGTAGGGCGCTATGGCTTAAATCCTGGTCAGCTGACATGACTTCAAAGTCTAAATTACTCAACATTCCTTTCAAGGGGCAGACCTTATTCGGGCCTGGCTTGAAGGAAATTATTGCTGACATTACTGGAGGCAAGGGTCATACCCTTCCTCAGGACAGGGCCAAATCAAAGGCCAAACAGTCTAATTTTCGTGCCTTTCGAAATTTCAAGGCAGGAGCAGCATCAACTTCCTCCGCTTCAAAACAAGAGGGAACTGTTGCTCATTCCAGACAGGCCTGGAAACCTAACCAGTCCTGGAACAAGGGCAAGCAGGCCAGAAAGCCTGCTGCTGCCCCCAAGACAGCATGAAGGAACGGCGGCCCCCTATCCGGAAACTGATCTAGTGGGGGGCAGACTTTCTCTCTTCGCCCAGGCGTGGGCAAGAGATGTTCAGGATCCCTGGGCGTTGGAGATCATATCTCAGGGATATCTTCTGGACTTCAAAGCTTCTCCACAAGGGAGATTTCATCTTTCAAGGTTATGAGCAAACCAGATAAAGAAAGAGGCATTCCTAAGCTGTGTGCAAGACCTCCTAGTAATGGGAGTGATCCATCCAGTTCCGCGGACGGAACAGGGACAGGGGTTTTATTCAAATTTGTTTGTGGTTCCCAAGAAAGAGGGAACCTTCAGACCAATCTTGGATCTAAAGATCTTAAACAAATTCCTCAGAGTTCCATCATTCAAAATGGAAACTATTCGGACCATCCTACCCATGATCCAAGCGGGTCATACATGACCACAGTGGACTTAAAGGATGCCTACCTTCACATACCGATTCACAAAGATCATCATCGGTTCCTAAGGTTTGCCTTTCTAGACAGGCATTACCAATTTGTAGCTCTTCCCTTCGGGTTGGCCACTGCCCCGAGAATTTTTACAAAGGTTCTGGGCTCACTTCTGGCGGTTCTAAGACCGCGAGGCATAGCGGTGGCTCCGTATCTAGACGACATCCTGATACAGGCGTCAAGCTTTCAAATGGCCAAGTCTCATACAGAGATAGTTCTGGCATTTCTGAGGTCGCATGGGTGGAAAGTGAACGTGGAAAAGAGTTCTCTATCCCCACTCACAAGAGTCTCCTTCCTAGGGACTCTTATAGATTCTGTAGAGATGAAAATTTACCTGACGGAGTCCAGGTTATCAAAACGTCTAAATGCTTGCCGTGTCCTTCATTCCATTCCACGCCTGTCAGTGGCTCAGTGCATGGAAGTAATCGGCTTAATGGTAGCGGCAATGGACATAGTGCCATTTGCGCGCCTGCATCTCAGACTGCTGCAATTATGCATGCTAAGTCAGTGGAATGGGGATTACTCAGATTTGTCCCCTCTACTAAATCTGGATCAAGAGACCAGAGATTCTCTTCTCTGGTGGCTTTCTCGGTTCCATCTGTCCAAGGGTATGACCTTTCGCAGGCCAGATTGGACGATTGTAACAACAGATGCCAGCCTTCTAGGTTGGGGCGCAGTCTGGAACTCCCTGAAGGCTCAGGGATCGTGGACTCAGGAGGAGAAACTCCTCCCAATAAATATTCTGGAGTTAAGAGCAATATTCAATGCTCTTCTAGCTTGGCCTCAGTTAGCAACACTGAGGTTCATCAGATTTCAGTCGGACAACATCACGACTGTGGCTTACATCAACCATCAAGGGGGAACCAGGAGTTCCCTAGCGATGTTAGAAGTCTCAAAGATAATTCGCTGGGCAGAGTCTCACTCTTGCCACCTGTCAGCAATCCACATCCCAGGCGTAGAGAACTGGGAGGCGGATTTTCTAAGTTGTCAGACTTTTCATCCGGGGGAGTGGGAACTCCATCCGGAGGTGTTTGCTCAACTGATCCATCGTTGGGGCAAACCAGAATTGGATCTCATGGCGTCTCGCCAGAACGCCAAGCTTCCTTGTTACGGATCCAGGTCCAGGGACCCGGGAGCAACGCTGATAGATGCTCTAGCAGCTCCTTGGTTCTTCAACCTGGCCTATGTGTTTCCACCGTTTCCTCTGCTCCCTCGACTGATAGCCAAAATCAAACAGGAGAGAGCATCGGTGATTCTGATAGCGCCTGCGTGGCCACGCAGGACCTGGTATGCAGACCTTAGTGGACATGTCATCTCTTCCACCATGGACTCTGCCTCTGAGGCAGGACCTTCTAATACAAGGTCCTTTCAATCATCCAAATCTAATTTCTCTGAGACTGACTGCATGGAGATTGAACGCTTGATTCTATCAAGGCGTGGCTTCTCCGAGTCAGTCATTGATACCTTAATACAGGCTCGGAAGCCTGTCACCAGGAAAATCTACCATAAGATATGGCGTAAATATCTTTATTGGTGTGAATCCAAGAGTTACTCATGGAGTAAGGTTAGGATTCCTAGGATATTGTCCTTTCTCCAAGAGGGTTTGGACAAAGGCTTATCAGATAGTTCTTTGAAAGGACAGATCTCTGCTCTGTCTATTCTTTTGCACAAGCGTCTGGCAGAAGTTCCAGATGTCCAGGCATTTTGTCAGTCTTTGGTTAGGATTAAGCCTGTGTTTAAAACTGTTGCTCCCCCGTGGAGCTTAAACTTGGTTCTTAAAGTTCTTCAGGGAGTTCCGTTTGAACCCTTTCATTCCATTGATATTAAACTTTTATCTTGGAAAGTTCTGTTTTTGATGGCTATTTCCTCGGCTCGAAGAGTCTCTGAGTTATCTGCCTTACATTGTGATTCTCCTTATCTGATTTTTCATTCAGACAAGGTAGTTCTGCGTACCAAACCTGGGTTTTTACCTAAGGTGGTTTCTAACAGGAATATCAATCAAGAGATTGTTGTTTCATCATTGTGTCCTAATCCTTCTTCAAAGAAGGAACGTCTTTTGCATAATCTGGATGTAGTCCGTGCCTTGAAGTTTTACTTACAGGCTACTAAAGATTTTCGTCAAACATCTGCCCTGTTTGTTGTTTACTCTGGACAGAGGAGAGGTCAAAAGCTTCGACAACCTCTCTCTACTTTTGGCTTCGGAGCATAATACGCTTAGCCTATGAGACTGCTGGACAGCAGCCCCCTGAAAGGATTACAGCTCATTCTACTAGAGCTGTGGCTTCCACCTGGGCCTTTAAAAATGAGGCCTCTGTTGAACAGATTTGCAAGGCTGCGACTTGGTCTTCGCTTCATACCTTTTCAAAATTTTACAAATTTGACACTTTTGCTTCTTCGGAGGCTGTTTTTGGGAGAAAGGTTCTACAGGCAGTGGTTCCTTCCGTTTAAGTTCCTGCCTTGTCCCTCCAATCATCCGTGTACTTTAGCTTTGGTATTGGTATCCCACAAGTAATGGATGATCCGTGGACTGGATACACTTAACAAGAGAAAACATAATTTATGCTTACCTGATAAATTTATTTCTCTTGTAGTGTATCCAGTCCACGGCCCGCCCTGTCCTTTTAAGGCAGGTCTAAATTTTAATTAAACTACAGTCACCACTGCACCCTATGGTTTCTCCTTTCTCGTCTTGTTTCGGTCGAATGACTGGATATGGCAGTGAGGGGAGGAGCTATATAGCAGCTCTGCTGTGGGTGATCCTCTTGCAACTTCCTGTTGGGAAGGAGAATATCCCACAAGTAATGGATGATCCGTGGACTGGATACACTACAAGAGAAATAAATTTATCAGGTAAGCATAAATTATGTTTTTTTAAACATCTTTCCAAACTACTTCTACTACATATTTAGCTTCCTTCTTTTAATATATCCTTTTAAGAGCAGTAATGCACGACTGAGACTGGGAGCCGGTTGAACACATTGGTAAGACAAGAGGCATATATATGCAGCCACCAATGAGCAGCTTGCTCCCAGTTCCTGAGCCTACCTAGAGGTATGCTTTTCAACAATGGAAAACAAGAGAACACCACAAATTAGATGATAAAGTAAATTGGAAAGTTGTTTAAATTGCATGCTCTACCTCAGTCAAAACATTTTGGGTTTGATGTCCATTTTTAAAATGTAGAAAGGTATCAAAATCATGTGGCACTGTAGCACTAAATGAGCACATAACGTGTTGCATTCCTCTCATTACTTGTTTACCATGTTTACTTGTATCTATTATACTGCAAGGCTCCTGTTAAAATGTTTGGTTCTCCTAGGTTGTAATACAATGTAATATGCTAATCCGTACAAAAAAAACCCATAATATGGTCTTCCCATATGGTTATCGTGTTTGGAGGATTCATCTGGATCTGCTTTATTTGCTCACTTGTTATAGTACAATGTATCTCTCTTTCTGTGTCTTGGTCTCTCTCTCTGTCTCTTGCTTGCTCACGGGCTCTTGCACGCGCTCTCTCTGTCTCTCTCTCACTCTGTCTCTCTCTCACTCTGTCTCTCTCTCACTCTGTCTCTCTCTCACTCTGTCTCTCTCTCACTCTGTCTCTCTCTGTCTCGCGCTCTCTGGCTCTCTCATTCTGTCTGTCGCTCGCTCTCTCGCCTGCTCTCTCTGTCTCGCTTGCTCACTCTCTCTCTCTAGCTCTCTGGCTCTCGCTCGCTGTCTCTCTCTCTCTCTCTCTCTCTCTGGCTCTCTCTCATTCTGTCTCTCGCTCTCTCTGTCTCTCACTCACTCCGTGTCTTGCACTCGCTCTCGCTCTTTTTTCTGTCGCTCTCTCCCGCTGTGTGTCTCTCTCCGTGTCTCGCGCGCTCTCTCACTCAGTGTGACACTATAGGGAGCCTTGTTTATATTTGCAGAAGTTTTTGAATGAGGATACTTCTAATTTATATCCTTTCTTGTAAATGAAGTCCACTTCATGATCTGCTTAATGTCAGATTACTGTTTCATCCAGGATTCTGCAGTGTATGTTAAGGATTAGTTTTAAAACCCATTTAAATTTTTAATTTGCGTAGGGTGATTTATTTTTCTATCTTTTTTTTAAAAGTCTAGTACATTAATAACAAGCTATTTTGTTTACATAAACAATATAGAATGTATGCATAGAGTGTTGTACCATCTAAGTTTAGATTTATTTTCTGGGGACATCTAAAAAAACGTATTATAATCTTGTTCAGTCAGTAAATGTAGGTTGGCTGGCTGGAAGTATTTTCCTAAGTCCTTATGAAGCACTTTCAATTTGACCTTTAAATAAAATTCTCCTAACTTCTAAAAAAATTAAATTGTGTGTGTGCTCTCTAATATCTTTCTGCCACTGATATTGGTAATTTTTCATTTCAGTTTGCAGGAGACACAGATTTAACTTCTAATGATTCAGAGTAGAAAATCCCTTCTTTGCCTGAATGTATTAGTAATTTTGCTGGTTACTAATATGTAAAACCAACATTGAAAGTGTATAGCTATGGTTCTACTGAATAGATTAGCATTATTTAAATAAAGCAGTATCTAAAAATATGTGAAGATAATTCTGTACACAAAAATAGAAAACAATACCTAAAGGGACAGTCTACTCCAGAATTGTTATTGTTTAAAAAGATAGATAATCCCTTTTATTACCCATTCCCCAGTTTTGCATAATTAACGCAGTTATATTAATATACTTTTTACCTCCGTGATTACCTTGTATCTAAGCCTTTGCAGACTGCCCCCTTATTTCAGTTCTTTTGACAGTTACGTTTTGGCCAGTCAGTGCTGAGACATAAATAATGCCACAGGAGTGAGCACAATGTTATCTAAATGGTACATATGAACTAGCACTGCCTAGCTGTGAAAAACTGTCAAAATGCACTAAGATAAGAGTTAGAACGTTAGACAAAGAATACAAAGACAACAAAGCAAATTTGATGATAAAAATAAATTGGAAAGTTTAAAATTGCATGCTCTTTCTGAATCATGAAAGTTTAATATTGACTAGACTGTTCCTTCAATTCTACACACCATTCTAAGTACTTATTTACAGAATTCACTTCAGTATCCTCAAAGAGAAGGAGACACCACCATAGTTTACTGTTTTAACAACAAACTTAGTTATAGATGAATAAAAGGCTACTAACATACGGTTAGATTACGAGTTTTGCCGTATCAGTTAAAAAGCAGCGTTAAGGCTCATTTTCACTACCGCTGGTATTACGAGTCTTGCAGGTTTAGCTGCACCGCACACTTTTTTGGCCGTAACGCAACGTAACTACCGCAGCTTTCTAAAAGTGCTTTTTCAATGGGACTTCCTTTGCGCTGGTATTACGAGTTTGCCTAATAGTTACATTGTAGCTAGCTTAGGTTTTATTTTTATTTCACAGGCAACTTTGTATTTATTTTAACTAGGTTATTAACTATTTACCAACTACCTAGCTAAAATAAATAAAAATGTACCTGTAAAATAAAACCTAACCTGTCTTACACTAACACCTAACCTTACACTACAATTAAATAAATTACATTAATTAAATACAATTAACTAAATTACAAAAAACAAACACTAAATTACACAAAATAAAAATGAAATTATCAAATATTTAAACTAATTACACCTAATCTAATAGCCCTATCAAAATAAAAAAGCCCTCCCAAAAATAAAAAAAAAACCTAGCCTAAACTAAACTACCAATAGCCCTTAAAAGGGCCTTTTGTGGGGCATTGCCACAAATAAATCGTCTTTTACCTGTAAAAACAATTACAAAGAACCCCTCAACAGTAAAACCCACCACCCACACAACCAAACCCCCAAAATAAAAATCTAAAATCTAAATAACCTAAGCTCCCCATTGCCTTGAAAAGGGCATTTGTATGGGCATTGACCTTAAAAGGGCATTTAGCTCTTTTTCTGCCCAAACCTTAATCTAAAAATAAAACCCACCCAATAAACCCTTAAAAAAACATTAACCCCCGAAGATCCATTTACAGTTTTTGAAGGCTTCGCTGAGGACTTCTGCCGCTTCGTTGAGGATGGATGTCGGGTCTTCAAAAACTGTAAGTTTAACTATTTTTCTGCCCAAAGTCCCTAAGCTAAAAATAAAACCCACCCACTTAATAAACCCTTAGAAAAACCTAACACTAACCCCCGAAAATCCACTTACAGTTTTTGAAGACCCGACATCAATCCTCAACGAAGCGGCAGAAGTCCTCAGCGAAGCCTTTGAAAACCGGAGAGCTTAGGTTATTTAGATAGGTTTTTATTTGGGGGGTTTGGTTGTGTGGGTTTTACTGTTGGGGGGTTGTTTGTATTTTTTTTACAGGTAAAAGAGCGGATTTCTTTGGGGCAATGCCCCACAAAAGGCCCTTTTAAGGGCTATTGGTAGTTTAGTTTAGGCTAGGGTTTTTTTTTATTTTGGGGGGGCTTTTTTATTTTGATAGGGCTATTAGATTATGTGTTATTAGTTTAAATATTTGATCATTTCTTTTTTATTTTGTGTAATTTAGTGTTTTTTTTGTTTGTAATTTAGTTAATTGTATTTAATTAATGTAATTTATTTAATTGTAGTGTAAGGTTAGGTGTCAGTATAAGACAGGTTAGGTTTTATTTTACAGGTAAATTTTGTATTTATTTTAGCTAGGTAGTTAGTAAATAGTTAATAACTATTTACTAACTAGTCTACCTAGTTAAAATAAATACAAACTTAGCTGTGAAATAAAAATAAAACCTAAGATAGCTACAATGTAACTATTAGTTATATTGTAGCTATATTAGGATTTATTTTACAGCTACGTATTTAGTTTTAAATAGGTATTATTTAGTTAATAATAGTAACTTTTATTTAGATTTATTTTAATTATATATAAATTAGGGGTGTTAGGGTAAGACTTAGGGTTAGGGTTTAATAACTTTAGTATAGTGGCGCCGACGTTGGGGGCAGCAGATTAGGGGTCAATAAGTGCAATGTAGGTGGCGGCGACATTGGGGGCGGCAAATTAGGGGTTAATAAGTATAATGTAGGTGTCTGCGATGTCGGGGACGGCAGATTAGGGATTAATAAGTGTAGGTAGGTGGCGGCGGTGTCGGGGGCGGCAGATTATGGGTTAATAAGTGTAATTTAGGTGGCGGCGATGTGGGGGGCGGCAGATTACGGGTGTTTAGACTCGGGGTTCATGTTAGGGTGTTAGGTGTAAACATAAATTTTGTTTCCCCATAGGAATCAATGGGGCAGTGTTACAGAGTTTTACGCTCCTTCATTGCAGGTGTTAGGCTTTTTTTTCAGCCGGCTCTCCCCATTGATGTCTATGGGGGAATCGTACACGAGCACGTAAAACCAGCTCAAAGCAGCGCTGGTATTGGAGTGCGGTATGGAGCTCAATTTTGCTTTACGCTCACTTATTGCCTGCTATTGCCAGGTTTTTGCAAACCTTTAATAGCAGCGCTATAGGGAGGTGAGCGGTGGCAATAACTTGCAAGTTAGCATCAAGCTACTCTTATCGCAAAACTCGTAATCTAGCCGATAGTGTAGAGCTTTAATAGCTGTGTAGGTAACAGCTGCTCGCTTCCAGCTGCTTTCCGGTTATTGCAGTGATGCCTCGATATGGAGGCATCCTGCAATAACCTTAAATGGCCATCCGATGCAGAGAGAGCCACTCTGTGGCCCTCTCTGCACCGGACATCGATGGCCGGTATCGTTGGTGGGTGGGAGCCGACTTGGGAGGCGGATGGGCGGCTATCGATGGGCCCTGTAATGTGGAGGGGGGCGGGATTGGGGCGGAGCCGATGGGGGCGTGCACGGGGGCGGCGGGCGTGCACGTAGCGGGAGCGGGCGGAAACTGCTACACTACAGAAAAATTTTATGAAAAAAAATTATAATAAAAGTTAAAAAAGTAACTGTAAAATGCATCTAAGGGATCTGGAAGGGGTGGGAGGTTGGTCTTGGGGGGGGAAAGCTACACTACAGAAAAGAGCATTTTTGTAAAAAAACAAGGCATCTTTTTTTTTTTTTACTAAACTGGGTACTGGCAGACAGCTGCCAGTACCCAAGATGGTGCCCATTAAGGCAGAGAGGGAGGGTTAGAGAGCTGTTTGGTGGGGGATCAGTGAGGTTGGGGGCTAAGGGGGGATCCTACACAGCAGCATATGTAAATATGCTTTAAAAAAAAAAAAGCCCAAATATACCTTTTATTTTAGTACTGGCAGAGTTTCTGCCAGTACTTAAGATGTTGGGGACAATTGTGGGGTGGGGGAGGGAAGTGAGCTGTTTGGGAGGGTTCAGGGGGTCTGATGTTTCAGGTGGGAGGCTAAGCTCTACGCTAAAGCTAAAATTAACCCTGCAAGCTCCTACAAGCTACATAATTAACCCCTTCACTGCTAGCCATAATACACGTGTGATGCGCAGCGGCATTTAGCGACCTAATTACCAAAAAGCAACACCAATGCCATATATGTCTGCTATTTCTGAACAAAGGGGATCCCAGAGAAGAATTTACAACCATTTATGCAATAATTGCACAAGCTGTTTGTAAATAATTTCAGTGAGAAACCAAAAGTTTGTGAAAAAAATTGTGAAAAAGTGAACGATTTTTTGTATTTGATCGCATTTGGCAGTGAAATGATGGCATGAAATATACCAAAATGGGCCTAGATCAATACTTTGGGTTGTCTACTAAAGCAAAGAAGATGTAAACATTGGGTATTTCTAAACTCAGGACAAAATTTAGAAACTATTTAGCATGGTTGTTTTTTGGTGGTTGTAGATATGTAACAGATTTTGGGGGTCAAAGTTAGAAAAGTGTTTTTTTTCTCTCCATTTTTCCTCATATTTTATAATTTTTTTATAGTAAATTATAAGATATTATGAAAATAATGGTATCTTTAGAAAGTCCATTTAATGGCGAGAAAAACGGTATATAATATGTGTGGGTACAGTAAATGAGTAAGAGGAATTACAGCTAAACACAAACACAGCAGAAATGTAAAAATAGCCTTGGTCCCAAACGGACAGAAAATGGAAAAGTGCTGTGATCATTAAGGGGTTAACTGGGTACAAGCAGGGACTCTTCTTTATTCAATGGATTTTAAAAAGATTTAAATATTAAAACATTGCAAATCCTGAGTATTAACTCAGGGTATGGAAAAAAAGCCTTATGTGGTATAATAGTACAGGGCCCACAAACCCAGGCCACTGGCTCCTAGAATTTTATCCCTAACGTTTTGGGTTATTTCCCATATATCTATTTGCAAATACCACTGTCTGGCTCCTAGATTTAAAACAAATTTGTCACCCCTGTGATAGTACATTAAGAAAGCATTAGCAAAGTAACTGTTTGTATTAAAAAAAAAAAAAAAAAAAAAAAAGAGCTATGGGATAACAGATAAACTTATGTTGGAGATTCAAGCTGCAACCAGACATGTCACAAGGAGAGGTGGGACTCTGCACAAAACTGAACTGGTGGTGTACAAACAAACAGTGCACAAAGTTACCTTCCTAATGGTTTCTTAATAGACGTGCATTCGGAGGTTTCGGACAGCAACACACTAAAATCTGTCATGTCCAGATTTTAGTGTGCTGCGGTTTCAAGCTTGGCTGCGAAAATAGCCGACCGTCACAAAGGGTCACCATCTTCCACATTTGAAGGTATCCAAAAGCTCCGAATGCACACTTCTATTTCTTAATGTACTATCATACCACATAAGGCTCTTTTTCCATACCCTAAGTGACTAGTCTGGATTTGCAATGTTTTAATATTTTAATGTTTGTATAATTTTGTTTGGGAGTAAACTGTTATATATGTTATATATGTATAAACGGCACCCTGGATAGCGCTTGCTGATTGGTGGCTACATTTAGACACCAATCAGCAAGCACTACCCAGGTGCTGAACCAAAGATGGGCTGGCTCGTAAGCTTACAAATAAAGATACCAAGAGTATGAAGAAAAATCGATAATAGGAGTAAATTAGAAAGTTGAAGATGGAGACACGGTTGTATTTGTTTTTCTTAAAGAGATAGGAAAGTCAAAATTAAACTTGCATGAGTCAGAGCGTGTCATTTTAAGACACTTTTTAAAATTTGCTTCTATTTTCAAATGTGCTTTGTTCTTTTGGTATCCCTTGTTGAAAAAGAATATGCACATATCCTACACTAGTGGGAGCTAGCTGCTGATTGGTGCCTGCACACAGTTGTCTCTTGTGATTGGCGAACTAGATGTGTTCAGCTAGCTTCCAGCAGTGCAATGCTGTTCTTTCAGCAAAGGATACCAAGATAATGAAGCAAATTTGATAATAGAAGTAAATTAAAAAGTTGTTTAAATTTAATCTATCCAAATCATGAAAGAAAAAATTTGGGGTTTCCTTTCCCTTTAAGGTGGGCCACAGCTTGTACCGCATGCTGATTGTTTTTCTTTAGCGATTTTGGATTTGATTTGACACTTGATGTCATTAAAACGTTTCTTGCAGGAATCAATATCTTTCCTTGTTGGTCATTGGACACTCACAGCGTCACAATTTTTTTGCCAAATTGTTTTTTTTTATTGCACCGGGTGTTTACTTGACGTGACTTCCATAGATGTTGTCATAATAATCTAATACTAGATCAACAAGTACCACGTTCTGTTAATGTGAGAAATTTGGGTTGCGAGTTTTCTTGGAATCACCAGAATCTCCTGTACGTGCTTCATAGCAAAATACAAACCGTATAAAAAAGTAATTTATTAGTTCTGGAAAATATTCCTCGTTATACATGTGACCTTCTTATCTTGCTGCTTGTATGATGATTTTTACACCTTTCTGGTCACATTGGGTACCAAAAATAGACAGCTTAGCAACTTTGTACTTTCGCACTGAACGAATCTTAAGTTATCAATAATCCAATTGTTTTCAAGACAGAATAGACGCCATATTTTACGGGGTGATTTTTAGTAATTCATACAACAAAGTTGATTCCACTATATATCTGCGGGTTAATTCGATACGCCTAATGCGATCATTTTGATGCCTTAGTACATGAGGCCATGTGTCTGTCTTATCAGTGTTATTCTGTATTGATTATTGTATTTTGGAGCAGCCTGGAAAAAAGACAATGCAATAACACCTACTCTGAAGTTCATAAAAGATTTATTTTTTTCTGTCAAATCTATTTCTTTCATGTAATTAGCAAGAGTCCATGAGCTAGTGACGTATGGGATATACATTCCTACCAGGAGGGGCAAAGTTTCCCAAACCTCAAAATGCCTATAAATACACCCCTCACCACACCCACAATTCAGTTTTACAAACTTTGCCTCCTATGGAGGTGGTGAAGTAAGTTTGTGCTAGATTCTACGTTGATATGCGCTCCGCAGCAAGTTGGAGCCCGGTTTTCCTCTCAGCGTGCAGTGAATGTCAGAGGGATGTGAGGAGAGTATTGCCTATTTGAATGCAGTGATCTCCTTCTACGGGGTCTATTTCATAGGTTCTCTGTTATCGGTTGTAGAGATTCATCTCTTACCTCCCTTTTCAGATCGACGATATACTCTTATTTATATACCATTACCTCTGCTGATTTTCGTTTCAGTACTGGTTTGGCTTTCTACAAACATGTAGATGAGTGTCCTGGGGTAAGTAAATCTTATTTTCTGTGACACTCTAAGCTATGGTTGGGCACTTTATTTATAAAGTTCTAAATATATGTATTCAAACATTTATTTGCCTTGACTCAGAATGTTCAACATTCCTTATTTTCAGACAGTCAGTTTCATATTTGGGATAATGCGTTTGAATCAATCATTTTTTCTTACCTTAAAAATTTGACTTTTTTTCCCTGTGGGCTGTTAGGCTCGCGGGGGCTGAAAATGCTTCATTTTATTGCGTCATTCTTGGCGCTGACTTTTTTGGCGCAAAAAAATCTTTTCTGTTTCCGGCGTCATACGTGTCGCCGGAAGTTGCGTCATTTTTTGACGTCCTTTTGCGCCAAAAATGTCGGCATTCCGGATGTGGCGTCATTTTTGGCGCCAAAAAGCATTTAGGCGCCAAACAATGTGGGCGTATTATTTGGCGCCAAAAAATATGGGCGTCGCTTTTGTCTCCACATTATTTCAGTCTGATTTTTTCTTTGCTTCTGGTTACTAGAAGCTTGTTTATTGGCATTTTTTCCCATTCCTGAAACTGGCATTTAAGGAATTTGATCAATTTTGCTTTATATGTTGTTTTTTCTCTTACATATTGCAAGATGTCTCACGTTGCATCTGAGTCAGAAGATACTTCAGGAAAATCGCTGTCTAGTGCTGGAACTACCAAAGCTAAGTGTATCTGCTGTAAACTTTTGGTAGCTATTCCTCCGGCTGTTGTTTGTATTAATTGTCATGACAAACTTGTTAAAGCAGATAATATTTCCTTTAGTAATGTACCATTGCCTGTTGCAGTTCCCTCAACATCTAAGGTGCAGAATGTTCCTGATATCATAAGAGATTTTGTTTCTGAATCCATCAAGAAGGCTATGTCTGTTATTTCTCCTTCTAGTAAACATAAAAAATCTTTTAAAACTTCTCTCTCTACAGATGAATTTTTAAATGAACATCATCATTCTGATTCTGATGACTCTTCTGGTTCAGAGGATTCTGTCTCAGAGATTGATGCTGATAAATCTTCATATTTATTTAAAATGGAATTTATTCGTTCTTTACTTAAAGAAGTACTAATTGCTTTAGAAATAGAGGATTCGGGTCCTCTTGATACTAATTCTAAACGTTTAGATAAGGTGTTTAAATCTCCTGTGGTTATTCCAGAAGTTTTTCCTGTTCCTAATGCTATTTCTGAAGTAATTTCCAGAGAATGGGATAAATTGGGTAATTCATTTACTCCTTCTAAACGTTTTAAGCAATTATATCCTGTGCCGTCTGACAGATTAGAATTTTGGGACAAAATCCCTAAAGTTGATGGGGCTATTTCTACCCTTGCTAAACGTACTACTATTCCTACGTCAGATGGTACTTCGTTTAAAGATCCTTTAGATAGGAAAATTGAATCCTTTCTAAGAAAAGCTTATCTGTGTTCAGGTAATCTTCTTAGACCTGCTATATCTTTGGCTGATGTTGCTGCAGCTTCAACTTTTTGGTTGGAGACTTTAGCGCAACAAGTAACAGATCATGATTCTCATAATATTATTATTCTTCTTCAGCATGCTAATAATTTTTTCTGTAATGCCATTTTTGATATTATCAGAGTTGATGTCAGGTTTATGTCTATAGCTATTTTAGCTAGAAGAGCTTTATGGCTTAAAACTTGGAATGCTGATATGGCTTCTAAATCAACTCTACTTTCCATTTCTTTCCAGGGTAACAAATTATTTGGTTCTCAGTTGGATTCCATTATCTCAATTGTTACTGGTGGGAAAGGAACTTTTTTACCACAGGATAAAAAATCTAAGGGTAAAAACAGGGCTAATAATCGTTTTCGTTCCTTTCGTTTCAACAAAGAACAAAAGCCTGATCCTTCATCCTCAGGAGCAGTTTCAGTTTGGAAACCATCTCCAGTCTGGAATAAATCCAAGCCTTCTAGAAAGGCAAAGCCTGCTTCTAAGTCCACATGAAGGTGCGGCCCTCATTCCAGCTCAGCTGGTAGGGGGCAGGTTACGTTTTTTCGAAGAAATTTGGATCAATTCTGTTCACAATCTTTGGATTCAGAACATTGTTTCAGAAGGGTACAGAATTGGTTTCAAGATGAGACCTCCTGCAAAGAGA
Organism: Bombina bombina; assembly: GCF_027579735.1. Lineage (NCBI taxonomy): Eukaryota > Metazoa > Chordata > Amphibia > Anura > Bombinatoridae > Bombina > Bombina bombina. Next base: position 930,932,046 of record NC_069503.1, on the reverse strand, counting down.
TTTTTTCTTTCCCGTGTCCCAGTAAATCCAGTGAAAGCTCAAGCATTTCTGAATTGTGTTTCAGATCTAGAGTTGGCTGGAGTAATTATGCCAGTTCCAGTTCTGGAACAGGGGATGGGGTTTTATTCAAATCTTTTCATTGTACCAAAGAAGGAGAATTCCTTCAGACCAGTTCTCGATCTAAAAATATTGAATTGTTATGTAAGGATACCAACGTTCAAAATGGTAACTGTAAGGACTATCTTGCCTTTTGTTCAGCAAGGGCATTATATGTCCACAATAGATTTACAGGATGCTTATCTGCATATTCCGATTCATTAAGATCATTATCAGTTCCTGAGATTCTCTTTTCTGGACAAGCATTACCAGTTTGTGGCTCTGCCGTTTGGCCTAGCTACAGCTCCAAGAATTTTTACAAAAGTTCTCGGTGCCCTTCTGTCTGTAATCAGAGAACAGGGTATTGTGGTATTTCCTTATTTGGACGATATCTTGGTACTTGCTCAGTCTTTACATTTAGCAGAATCTCATACGAATCGACTTGTGTTGTTTCTTCAAGATCATGGTTGGAGGATCAATTTACCAAAAAGTTCATTGATTCCTCAGACAAGGGTAACTTTTCTGGGTTTCCAGATAGATTCAGTGTCCATGACTCTGTCTTTAACAGACAAGAGACGTCTAAAATTGATTTCAGCTTGTCGAAACCTTCAGTCACAATCATTCCCTTCGGTAGCCTTATGCATGGAAATTCTAGGTCTTATGACTGCTGCATCGGACGCGATCCCCTTTGCTCGTTTTCACATGCGACCTCTTCAGCTCTGTATGCTGAATCAATGGTGCAGAGATTACACAAAGATATCTCAATTAATATCTTTAAAACCGATTGTACGACACTCTCTAACGTGGTGGACAGATCACCATCGTTTAATTCAGGGGGCTTCTTTTGTGCTTCCGACCTGGACTGTAATTTCAACAGATGCAAGTCTCACAGGTTGGGGAGCTGTGTGGGGATCTCTGACGGCACAAGGAGTTTGGGAATCTCAGGAGGTGAGATTACCGATCAATATTTTGGAACTCCGTGCAATTTTCAGAGCTCTTCAGTCTTGGCCTCTTCTGAAGAGAGAATCGTTCATTTGTTTTCAGACAGACAATGTCACAACTGTGGCATACATCAATCATCAAGGAGGGACTCACAGTCCTCTGGCTATGAAAGAAGTATCTCGAATTCTGGTTTGGGCGGAATCCAGTTCCTGTCTAATCTCTGCGGTTCATTTCCCAGGTATAGACAATTGGGAAGCGGATTATCTCAGTCGCCAAACGTTACATCCGGGCGAATGGTCTCTTCACCCAGAGGTATTTCTTCAGATTGTTCAAATGTGGGGACTTCCAGAAATAGATCTGATGGCCTCTCATCTAAACAAGAAACTATCCAGGTATCTGTCCAGATCCAGGGATCCTCAAGCGGAAGCAGTGGATGCATTGTCACTTCCTTGGAAGTATCATCCTGCCTATATCTTTCCGCCTCTAGTTCTTCTTCCAAGAGTAATCTCCAAGATTCTGAAGGAATGCTCGTTTGTTCTGCTGGTAGCTCCGGCATGGCCTCACAGGTTTTGGTATGCGGATCTTGTCCGGATGGCCTCTTGCCATCCGTGGACTCTTCCGCTACGACCAGACCTTCTGTCGCAAGGTCCTTTTTTCCATCAGGATCTCAAATCCTTAAATTTAAAGGTATGGAGATTGAACGCTTGATTCTTAGTCAAAGAGGTTTCTCTGACTCTGTGATTAATACTATGTTACAGGCTCGTAAATATGTATCCAGAGAGATATATTATAGAGTCTGGAAGACTTATATTTCTTGGTGTCTTTCTCATCATTTTTCTTGGCATTCTTTTAGAATTCCAAGAACTTTACAGTTTCTTCAGGATGGTTTAGATAAAGGTTTGTCCGCAAGTTCCTTGAAAGGACAAATCTCTGCTCTTTCTGTTCTTTTTCACAGAAAGATTGCTAATCTTCCTGATATTCATTGTTTTGTACAAGCTTTGGTTCGTATAAAACCTGTCATTAAGTCAATTTCTCCTCCTTGGAGTTTAAATTTGGTTCTAGGGGCTCTTCAAGCTCCTCCGTTTGAACCTATGCATTCATTGGACATTAAATTACTTTCTTGGAAAGTTTTGTTCTTTTTGGCAATCTCTTCTGCCAGAAGAGTTTCTGAATTATCTGCTCTTTCTTGTGAGTCTCCTTTTCTGATTTTTCATCAGGATAAGGCAGTGTTGCGAACTTCTTTTGAATTTTTACCTAAAGTTGTGAATTCCAACAACATTAGTAGAGAAATTGTGGTTCCTTCATTATGTCCTAATCCTAAGAATTCTAAGGAGAAATCGTTACATTCTTTGGATGTTGTTAGAGCTTTGAAATATTATGTTGAAGCTACTAAGTCTTTCCGAAAGACTTCTAGTTTATTTGTTATCTTTTCCGGTTCTAGAAAAGGCCAGAAAGCTTCTGCCATTTCTTTGGCATCTTGGTTGAAATCTTTAATTCATCTTGCCTATGTTGAGTCGGGTAAAACTCCGCCTCAAAGGATTACAGCTCATTCTACTAGGTCAGTTTCTACTTCCTGGGCGTTTAGGAATGAAGCTTCGATTGATCAGATTTGCAAAGCAGCAACTTGGTCCTCTTTGCATACTTTTACAAAATTCTACCATTTTGATGTATTTTCTTCTTCTGAAGCAGTTTTTGGTAGAAAAGTACTTCAGGCAGCGGTTTCAGTTTGAATCTTCTGCTTATGTTTTTCATTAAACTTTATTTTGGGTGTGGATTATTTTCAGCAGGAATTGGCTGTCTTTATTTTATCCCTCCCTCTCTAGTGACTCTTGCGTGGAAAGATCCACATCTTGGGTAATCATTATCCCATACGTCACTAGCTCATGGACTCTTGCTAATTACATGAAAGAAAACATCATTTATGTAAGAACTTACCTGATAAATTCATTTCTTTCATATTAGCAAGAGTCCATGAGGCCCACCCTTTTTGTGGTGGTTATGATTTTTGTATAAAGCACAATTATTCCAATTCCTTATTTTATATGCTTTCGCACTTTTTTATCACCCCACTTCTTGGCTATTCGTTAAACTGAATTGTGGGTGTGGTGAGGGGTGTATTTATAGGCATTTTGAGGTTTGGGAAACTTTGCCCCTCCTGGTAGGAATGTATATCCCATACGTCACTAGCTCATGGACTCTTGCTAATATGAAAGAAATGAATTTATCAGGTAAGTTCTTACATAAATTATGTTTTTCCGGCCCACTGTATCATGTGACAGACATCAGCCAATCACAGACTAGTATACAAATACCCTGTGAGCTTGCGCACATGCTCAGTAGGATTTTGTTCTCCACAAAGTGTGAACATAACAAGATTGTGCAAAATTTAATAATGGAAGTAAATTGAAAAGAGTCTTAAAACTGCATGCTCCATCTGAATCATAAACGTTTACTTTAACTTCAGTGTTCCCTTTAAAGTCTCAGTATGATTTACTGTCATTTATTTACTGTGTTTTTGTTCAAATTTGCACAGTAAAATTGATTCAGAGGTACCCACTATTATATGCTAGATCCTTTTAGAAGTTAGATCCACTGATCACTTATTTTGTTAAAGGGACAGTTAAGTCCAAAAAAATATTTCATTATTCAAATAGGGCATGTAATTTTAAACAACTTTCCAATTTACTTTTATCACCAATTTTGTTTTTTTTTCTCTTGGTATTCTTAGTTGAAAGCTAAACCTAGGAGGTTCATATGCTAATTTCTTAAACCTTGAAGATCGCCTCTGCATTTGACATTTTTTCACCACTAGAGGGCATTAGTTCATGTGTTTCATATAGATAACATTGAGCTCATGCACATGAATTTACTGAGGAGTGAGCACTGATTGGCTAAAATGCAAGTCTTTCAAAAGAAGTGGAATAAGGGGGCAGTCTGCAGAGATTTAGATACAAGGTAATCACAGAGGTAAAACGTGTAATATTATAACTGTTGGTTATGCAAAACTAAGGAATAGGTAATTAAGGGATTATCTATCTTTTAAAACAACAAAAATTCTGGTGTTTACTGTCCCTTTAACTGAAAAGGACATTCCAGTCAAAATTTAAATGCATATATTTGAATGGCATATTCGAATAGAAACATATTTGCAATATACATGTATTGGCAAAAATACTTCAGGTGAAAGTTATCACTGTTTTAGTCTTATTATTTTTCTCTGCACGTGCATGTGAAGCATTGTTAGATATTTTCAGCGCACCAGCATTTTACAGTTGCTCAGAGCACAAGTGAGGCTTGTATCATGTCGGCAATTAACAAAGTCATTACCAGATGGTACAAGCACTCTCAGAAAAAAGTGCTGTGTTTAAAATGCTGGTGCACAGTGCATAACTTAAAGGGACAGTCGAGTCCAAAAAAACCTTTCATGTTTCAAATAGGGCATGTAATTTTAAACAACTTTCCAATTTACTTATATCACCAATTTTGCTTTGTTCTTTTGGTATTCTTAGTTGAAAGCTAGACCTAGGAAGGCTCATATGATTTCTAAGCCCTTGAAGGCCGCCTCTAATCACATGCTTTTGTATTTGCTTTTCACAGCAGGGGAGAGCTAGTTCAGGTAAACCCTATAGATAACATTGTGAGCACGCCCGTGGTTTGTGGCAGACGCTGCACTAATTGGCTAAAATGAAAGTCAATAGATAATAAATAAAATGTCATGTGATCAGGGGTCTGTCAGAAGATGCTTAGATACAAGTTAATCACAGAGGTAAAAAGTATATTAATAAAACTGTGTTGTTTATGCAAAACTGGGGAATGGGTAATAAAGGGATTATCTATCTTTTAAAACAACAAAAATTCTGTTGTTGACTGTCCCTTTAAATACACGTTTGAAATGGCTATAGCTTTTATTAGAAGCATTTTTGCTAATTAATACACGTATATTACACAAATGCTTCTATTCAAAACTGAACTATATTCCATGTCTGGAATGTCCCTTTTATGTGTATATTGCAAGTTTATTTTACTACTAGCAGTTCAGCTTTTCAATTTTGTTTGAATATTTTTAAGCATTCTAACGAAACTAATACTTTTTTTTTTTCCCTATAAAATAATCTGTTCTCCTTTTTGTTTCCGTGTCTGTTGCAGTGATTTATTCTCCACTCCAGTCTTCTGGGGGCGTTCTTTATTCGTCCCTCTTGGACTATTATTTCTACTGATGCCAGTCTCTTGAGTTAGAGTGCAGTCTGAGAGTTGAGGAAGGGCGCTAGGAGTCGGTTTCCTCAGGAGTCGAGGTTACAAATAAATATCTTCGAATTTTAGACTTGGCCTTTTCTCAAATGACACTCATGTCTGTTTTTTCAGGTCAGATAATGTCACTGCTGTGGTGCATTTTGATTTTTGAAGGGGAACCTCTAGTTTACTTAGCAATGAATAAAGTCACTTGAATTTGACTTGCTCTGCGTATTGTGCTCTTTCTGCATTTTTCAGCTCATAAGTAAACTTTTGTGAGGCAGATTACTTCAGTTTACGATTTCTTCATCTTGAGGAAGGGTTTTGCCTTCAAGGCATTTTCTACCTGTTGGTGAAGATGTTGTTTTTCACATGTATGGTCTTGTTTAAAGGGACAGTCTAGTATAAATTAAACTTTCATTATTCAGATAGGACTTTTAATTTTAATCAACTTTCCAATTTACTTTTATCATCAAATTTGCTTTTTTCTCTTGGTATTCTTAGTTTAAACTAAACATAGGTAGGCTCATATGCTAATGTCTAAGCCTTTGAGGGCTGCCTCTTATCACATGCTTTTTAAATCTCTTTTCAACACAAAGAGACAGAAAGTACATGTGGGCCATATAGATAACACTGTGTTCAGGCACAGGGGGTTATTTAAGATTTACCACAAAACAATGCTAAATTTAAGACAATAGATAATAAACAGTCACAGTCATGTGATCAGGGGGATGGAAGAAGGTTCCTAGATACAAGGTAATCACAGAGGTAAAAAGTACATTAATATAACTGTGTTGGTTGTGCAAAACTGGGGAATGGGTAATAAAGGGATTATCTATGTTTTAAAACAACAAAAATTATGGTGTTGAAATAGTACTCATGGACAGGACTGTGGAATATGTTGGTGCTTTATAAATAAAGTATAGCAAAAATAAATTAACATGCTACTTTCTACAAAAAGCTTTAAATCTCATCTATGAATGAACTCAATACAGCTTAAAGGGACACTCAAGTCAAAATAAACTTTTATGATTCAGAAAGAGTATGCAGTTTTAAAAACTTTCCAATTTACTTCAATTATCAAATTTTACACATACTTTTTATATGCACACTTTCTAGGGGGACAAGATCCTACTGAGCATGTGCACAAGCTCACAGGGTATACGTATACTAGTCTGTGATTGGCTGATATCTGTCATATGATACAAAAGGCTGGAAAATATGAGGGAAAAAAATTGTTGTGGGCCATATAGATAACACTGTGTTTAGGCACAGGGGGTTATTTAAGATTTAGCACAAAACAATGCTAAATTTAAGACAATAGATAATAAACAGTCACAGTCATGTGATCAGGGGGCTGGAAGAAGGTTCCTAGATAAAAGGTAATCACAAAGGTAAAAAGTATATTAATATAACTGTGTTGGTTATGCAAAACTGGGGAATGGGTAATAAAGGGATTATTGATCTTTTAAAACAATAACAATTCTATAGTAGACTGTACCTTTAAACCTCTCTTTTCCAGATGCTTTTCCAGAGCTGGTGGATACATAGTTATAGTTTCTATGGCTCCTATATCTATTTGGTATTTCATCTAGCTTTCTTTTTATTATTTTGCTTGTTTACTACTTAAAGACATAGTTAATATCAAGTTCTATCGCTAATCCGTAATCTGATTGCTCCAGCTATAACATATAGATCTGATTATGCAGTCCTATATCTAGTCTTTTTTTTTTTTTTTTTGGCTTTTTCCACTGACTCAACATTCTTCAATTCTTAAAAAAATATTTAGTCAAGGACTTATCTACTAGTTTCTTATGAGATCTCAGGCATTCAGATCTTTGTTTTAGATCTAGTCACAGTAAGGCTAATATACATTTTCTCTTTTTGAGAACCTTAGTTGTTTTAAGAGCTTTACAATCTCTTATTTTAAACCTATAAACGGTTTGTGTTCTGCTTGCTTTTGAAAGTGATTTTTCATTAACATTATTTTTACTTAGAGAGTGTCTAGTTAGTTTGCCTTTTTCTTGTGAGATTCCTTGCCTTTTTTTCTTTTAGGATAAGATTTTTATCTTTACATTTTTTTATTTATTTTTTTAAATAAAATGCATTATATCTTTGAAATTTTAAGGTTTATGGTTCATTTAATTTGTCCCCATATGGGCCAGAAGATTACAGTTGCTACTTAGCTTCCTGGTTACATGGATACTAAACCCACTTTTTTTTTTAATAATTCAGATAGAGCATGCAATTTTTAGCAACTTTCTTATTTACTCCTACTATAATTATCTTTGTTCCTTTGCTATCTTTATTTAAAAAGCATGAATTTAAAGCTTAGTAGCCAGCCCATTTTAGGTTCAGCACCTTGGAGAGAGCTGGTTTATTGGTGTCTATATTTAGCAAACCAAAAAGCAAGCACAGCCCAGGTTCTCAACCGAAAATGGGCCAGCTCTTAAGCTTTACATTCTTGCTTTTTAAATAAAGATCGCAAGGGTACAAAGAAAATTTGATAATAGGAGTAAATTAGAGAGTTGCTAAAAATTACATGCTCTATCTAAATCATTAAAGAAAAAAATTGGGTTTCGTGTCCCTTTAAAGGGACATTATACACTCATTTTTTCTTTGCATAAATGTTTTGTAGATGATCTGTTTATATAGCCCATACAGTTTTTTGTTTCTTTTTAAGTTCTGGGATATTCATCATTGCTGTACAAAACATTTAAATCAGAGCCTGACAAAATGACACTAATGTTTGGTACTAGTTAAATTACTAGTGTGTAAGTGCAGTAACCAATAGGCGCATGATGGTCCTTAGTCTTGAGATTTGTTTTTAATAACAATAGTGTATAAATATATTTTTTCTTTGTTGTTTATGCTTTGGGGAGTCTCAAACAAATTTAGTTGACATAAATTGGAGACACACATTTGTTTTACTGATTTCCCATAACCACTGCCTTGTTTCAGATGGGAATACTACTTTGTGCAAGATAATGAGACAGTGTGCCAACTGGGATTGACTATAATTATTTGTAGTTGGCATCAATGAAACTAAATTTGTGTGATACTTTTAATACTGTATAGATATTATAAGGGTGTTGTCTACATAAATCTGTGCTGTTTGTTTAAGGGTGTTTTTGTAGAGTTGTTCAGCACTTTGTAATCTTTTAAATTCTCCACACACATCAAGGGAGTTTAGAAAATGGTCCCTTTTTATTCATCCTATTGAGGATAGAGTCTAATACCTGGCATTGTGTGTATAATTGAGAAGTGGTATGTTTAGTGAAGGTAAAATTTGATGAGTGCTATGGGAGTCTGAGATTACAGACCAAGAGGGACCATCTTCTGTTCAGAAGTAGGTTGCCACACATTTTAAACAAAAGCAAAATATAATTATTTATGCAGTTCATAAACTGTGTATTCCTGAAAAGTTCTTCTTCATGACAACTATAATTTAAAGTTTAAAATTGACTTTAAAGGGACAGTAAATTCAAAATTAAACTTTTCTAATACATATGGAGCTGCAATTTTAAATAACTTTCCCATTTACTTATTACTATTATTATTAGGCCTGTGTGATAGGGCCGCAGGCAGCAGCATTCAGCTATTATATGTGCCAAATATATCAGTGTGAGTGCAATACACAAAGCTCTGTTCAAATCCAGATCTTTGTGTGTTGTACTGAGTTATCCGGCTCCGAAAATTGCCGAATGCTGCTGTCTGAGGCCATATTCAGCATTAGTTTAGCAAGCAAATGCCAAATTTAAAGTTTCTCCCTTGCCTAATTATCACGTTTGCTTCATTTTCTTTGCATTCCTTGTTGTAGAGTAAACCTAGGTAGGCTTCTACAAGCTGAAAAGTGTGCACAAGTTTTGGTGCTTTGACAGCAGTGTTTGCAATAATGTTTGTAGTAATGTTATACAATGTTGCAAAAGTGCTGGACACATGCATGCTCCTTTAAGCCTACCTAGGTTTACCCTTCAACAAAGGGTATCAAAGAACAAAGTAAAGTTGATAGAAGCAAAAAGTTTGTTTTTTTCCAGAATCGGCTTATTGCCAAGTGTGCATGGACACACAAGGAATTTTTCTTGGTGAGTGAGCTCCATAATATACATATAATGTCACAACATATACATAAGTAAAAAGAGATACAATATAAAACCCAATTACTAAGACAGAATGACATTTTTCTGGGAGTTAGTACAAAAAATGCAATATATACAAGAGACTGTATTACCATAGAGAATTTCACTAACAGTAAGGATTGCACTAGCAATGGTAGTGTTCCACTGAGAAGAGCCATAGAGGTAGACTAATTGTTCATAAGGTAAATGGCCTGTGGAATAATGCTTCTCCTGTGCCTAGATGTTCTAGTACTTAGTGCTTTCAGACGCCTTTCAGAAGGCAACAATTTAAAGATGTTGTGGCCAGCGTCGGAGGAATCGCTAATATTTTTACTAGTCCTCTCTCTCTCCTTCTGGAATAGTGCAGATCCTTAAGGGTGGACAGGGAAACGACAATAATCCTTTCATGGATACAAAACAGAAGGGCGCTGCATGTGTAGATCAGGTATAAAAGCTGGACAATACAACATCAAGTGCCAAATGGGTACTCACATACAGCTGGAGCACCCTTATGTGCTAGTAGAGGCGGCCTGATAACTTGGGGTGTATCAGTTAATCCTTATCACGGCTCCAAACAGGAACACTGGATACAAATCCCAACCTAGGTCCACCCAGCGTGCGGTTTCAGGAACAATCGGGTGCAAACACTTGGCTTGGTTAAAATGAGGTTTATTAAAACTCACATAAAAACAATACGCATCAATAAGCACCTGATTGTTCCTGAAACTGCACCCTGGGTGGACCTAGGTTGGGATTTGTATCCAGTGTTCCTGTTTGGAGCCGTCAGCATCTTCTGTAACAGTTTTAACTTTTTTAATTGGTGAAGAAAATACAGCCTCTGTTGGACCTTTTTCAGTACATAGTCAATGTAAGGCTTCCACTTTAAGTCTCATGAGATGGTAGAGCCCAAGAACCTGAAAGACTCTACAGTGGCTACAGTACTATTCATGGGAGTTTGGGGAGGAAGTGCTGCTGTGTTCCTCTTGAAGTCCACTATCATCTCCACTGTTTTAAATTTGTTTTGCTCTAAGTTGTGTTTACTGCATCAGACATTCAGCTAAGGAACTTCATGTCTGTAAGCAGTCTTATCTCCATTTTGAATGAGGCCTTTGACAGTGGTATCATCTGCAAACTTCAGAAGCTTAACAGTGGGGTCAGATGAGGTGCATCATTTGTGTAAAAAGAGAGAAGAGTAGTTGCTGTCTGTCTTTTAGGAAATTGTATATCCACTGGCAGTTGGAAGTGGGAGCAGAAAGCTTAGTTAGTTTGGGCAAAGAGTAGTTCTGGGATGATATTAAAAGCTGAACTGAAGTTCACATGCAGGATCCTCGCATAATTACCTGGACTGTTGAGATGTTCCAAGATGTAATGCAGTACCATGTTGACTGCATTGTCTACCGACTTGTTTGCACGATAAGCAAACTGCAGTGGGTCTAATGAAGAACCAGTGATGTCTTTCAAGTGGGCTAACCCTAATCTCTCAATTGATTTTTTTTTTTTTTTTTTTTTTAATTTTCAAAGAGCTTTATTAGAATAACATGAGGTTCTACAACAAAATGCATACATATATGGGATACGATAGAGATATTACAGAATATTGTTAGAACCATGCAACTGCTATAATTGTGTAATACTCGTATAGTTCGCTGCATCAGTTGACAATGATATACTGGGACACATAGATATGAAGTCTGAAGGTATAATACATGGGTAATCCCTCACTTAACTTTACTAGCGAAATACATTATATATTGAAAATTGAATACACGATAAAGCTATGAGCATTAGTTATTAATCCTCAGTTTTACCCCAGTTATATAAATGAGCCTCTTTTGGACCATAGAAATATGAATATGTAGTAATATGGGGGTTATATGCAGCTAACATTCAACAGAATATGAAATGAAACAAACATGCTATGCAGAGAGGAAAAAATCAAGTATTAAATAAAAGACTGTTATAGCGCATAGAAAACAAACATGCTATACAAAAAAGAAAAAATCGAAACAAAAAAAAAATTATAAATGAGATAAGGACCAAAACTGAGCTCTTAAATTATTCTTTAAGCAGGTATTGAAAAATTACATTTCATAACACTCCTGGCCTTGTCATAGGGTAATATCCTCTATTCCCCTCTTTTTATGTTGTGTTCACGTGGGAGAGAGAGGGGGGAAGTAATATCTTTGTCTAAGAGTGTATGCCAGATTAATTGTTGGTGACTATTTTGTAATATAAACAGATCTCCAGTAACCAAAGGTCCTCCCCCTGAACAGTGTTGTAAATTTATCCCCTGGTCCACGGCCCCGGCCGCAAGCCGCAAACCAAGGTTTGTAAATACACAGGCAGTGCCTTATCATGTTGTCATAACGTTTACCCCATTACCGCCACAAAAAATAACAATAAAAATAAGCTATAATTAGAGGAGAATTTCTAATGTCAACGTACAAGCTATATAACATTTGGGTTCGGTATATAAACTAAATATATTGTGTATCATGCACACAACAGAGCAGGTTAACGTTTGATTGGGTTACCAAGGAGTTCATCGCAGGGATCTGAAGGCCAGAGTGCTAAGTTAAGGCCGCGTCAGCCCCCTGTCATTGCCTGATCGTAAGATCCCAATTCTGGTAAAGCCAGCAATACTTTTAGGGGAAGCATATCTACCCAAGTCTGTCTGGATACGAGTCCTCCTAATTTGCCATCATGAAGCGATACAAGTGGGAGAGAGAGTTGTAAAAGGCCGTATAAACCGTCCATGTCCCTATGTCTTCCTCCGTGACCTTTCTGATCCATAGCCACTTGGAAACCATTCAGCGAAAAGTCCGACAGCTCAACCCTCTTAGTCGTTCGGACCCCCGCAGAATAATCATTTGTTGCCAGTTTGTAAGCTGCAAGCGAGGTCTGGAGCTGACACTCAGTCCGGTCCAGTGAACCTGGTAGTATAGTGGCCATTTGATGGTGCCCTTCCTGTGAGGGCTCATCCTTATGCCCGGCGTCATTATCAGGTAAGTTACTGTGGGCCAACAAAGACTTCTTAGTGCTATGTGATGCAGTTGGCCAGGAGACGCTGTGATTTAGCAGAGAAGGTTCCCGGTGTGGGTGCGATGTGTCTGCCGTATGCTTAAATTTCACAGCGCCATTTTGGCAAGCAGGCATCTGATCCGGAGCTTTTGTTTGTATAGTGGTTAAGCCCAGCTTAGCCATAAGATTATCATATGGGGCGCTCTCTATAATCGACTCCATTAGCCTCTCAAAGTTTGCTAGACGTCCTTTATGTTGCATCTCCATATTCTCAGCTTTTCCCCCCTTTTCCAGGCAGTTCAGGCACTAGCTGTATAGGTGACCGCTCTGCTGAGCGGGAGGCTCTCAGTGGTATACTTAGTATGGAGGTAGTATGACAGCGTCCTTTCAAGCTTGATACTAAGCCCAGTTAAGGTCAGAACAATATTAAATTTTGAAGAGGTTCAGTAAGCCAGGAACCCTGGCAGCACTGATGACCCGGCTCTTCCCGGGGGGAGGTGAATGCCTAATATATGGCCGCCGCCTTAGGCCTTAACTTTCCAATCTGTAGTCTCAGCGTCATGTATACAGCGAGATAAGTATATGTAGAGTCACAAGTGACAGTACTGCAATGTCTCTGTAATATATGCTGATTTTCTCGCTGATATAGATCAATAATTGGCGGATTATCGAAGTCTCTGCTCAGAGCTTTCAGAATATGCGTCCTGCTCAGAACGCTGCTTGGACACGCCCCCTAATCTCTCAATTGATTTTATGACCACATACGTCAAAGCAACAGGTCTGTTCTCATTCAGACTTTTGTTCTTAGGTTTCTTTGGTACAGGAATAATGGTAGAAAGTTTAAAGAAAGAAGGGACTGCACTGCTCTAGGGATCTGTTGAAGATCTGAGTGAAGATCGTTGATAACTGAGCTGCACATATGGTGAGACAAGTTGTTGGAACATTGTCTGGTTCTGGAGCTTTCCTGATCTTCTGCTTTTGGAATAGCTCGCACGCCTCCTCTTACATACATGTTGAATAGCAGAGGAAGAGAGAGACTGGGTAAGAAAAGTTTATAATGTTGATGGATGTGTTGAAAGAATATCAGAGCAATTGAGGGATGGGAGACTGCAGAGGAACTCATTCAGATCATTAGCTTATTGCAGGTTCCCTTAAGATTGAGGAGAAGATGTCTTGTAATTGGTATCTCTCAGGCCTTTCCACACTGATGCAGGATCATTGCTTTTCAGGGTAATTTCTTGTAGCTGTTCTCATTTCCTTTGTCAGTGTGTTTTAGGCCTAATTATACACAGTGTTGTCACCACTCTTGTAGTTGCTCTCTCTAAACTGGGAAAGCTTATTTCTCCAACATTGGTGTGTCCGGTCCACGGCGTCATCCATAACTTGTGGGAATATTCTCTTCCCCAACAGGACATGGAAAAGAGCACAGCAAAAGCTGTCCATATAGTCCCTCCTAGGCTCCGCCCACCCCAGTCATTCTCTTTGCCGCTGAACAAGCAGCATCTCCACGGAGATGGTGAAGAGTATGTGGTGTTTAGTTGTAGTTTTTTATTCTACTATCAAGAGTTTGTTATTTTAAAATAGTGCTGGTATGTACTATTTACTCTGAAACAGAAAAAGATGAAGAGTTCTGTTTGTGAGAGGATTATGATTTTAGCAGCAGTAACTAAAATCGTTTGCTGTTTCCACATAGGACTGTTGAGATGAGATAACTTCAGTTGGGGGAAACAGTTGGCAGACTTTTCTGCTTAAGGTATGACTAGCCATATTTCTAACAAGACTGTGTAATGCTGGAAGGCTGTCATTTCCCCTCATGGGGACCGGTAAGCCATTTTCTTAGTCTCAAACAGAATAAAGGGCTTAATATGGGCTATAAAACTGGTAGACACTTTTATGGGCTAAATCGATTGCTTTATTTGGGCATTTTATACAGCTTAATGTTGAAATTCACACATTATAAACTTTGGGGAACGTTTTTTTACGTCAGGCACTGGTTTAGACACCTTCCCAGTCAGGAAGGGCCTTCCCTGTAGTAGGCAGAGCCTCATTTTCGCGCCATTACTGCGCAGTTACTTTTGAGAGCAGGACATGCAGCTGCATGTGTGTGGGTCTGAAAGTAGTTGAAAAGGTTCCTAGAAGGCTTCATTTGGTATCGTATACCCCCCTGGGTTTGGTAAAGTCGCAGCAAAGGCTGTAGCTGAGACTGTAGAGGGGTTAAAACTGTAACCGGCTCCGGTTTCCTCATTTTAAGGGTTAAAGCTCTGAAATTTGGGATGCAATGCTTTGAATGCTTTAAGACACTGTGGTGAAAATTTGGTTAAACTTGAACAATTCCTTCATAGTTTTTCACATATTCAGTAATAAAGTGTGCCCTGTTTAAAATATAAAGAGACAGTAACGGTTTTGTTTTAAAACGGTTTTTGTACTTTATTGACAAGTTTAAGCCTGTTTAACATGTCTGTGCCTTCAGATAAACTATGTTCTGTATGTATGGAAGGCAATGTGTCTCCCCCTTCCAAATAGTGTGATAATTGTGCCATAGCGTCCAAACAAAGTAAGGACAGTACTGCCACAGATAGTAAAGTTGCCCAAGATGATTCATCAGATGAAGGGAGTAGACATAGTTCTACATCATCTTCTTCTGTGTCTACACCAGTTTTGCCCACGCAGGAGACCCCTAGTACTTCTAGCGCGCCAATGCTTGTTACTATGCAACAATTGACGGCAGTAATGGATAACTCCATAGCAAATATTTTATCCAAAATGCCTGCATTTCAGAGAAAGCGCGATTGCTCTGTTTTAAACACTGTAGAGCAGGAGGGCGCTGATGATAATTGCTCTGTCATACCCTCACACCAATCTGAAGTGGCCATGAGGGAGGTTTTGTCAGATGGGGAAATTTCTGATTCAGGTAGAATTTCTCAGCAGGCAGAACCTGATGTGACATTTAAATTTAAATTAGAGCATCTCCGCGCACTGCTTAGAGGTGCTATCTACTCTGGATGATTGTGACAACCTGGTCATTCCAGAAAAATTATGCAAGATGGACAAGTTCCTAGAGGTTCCGGGGCACCCCGACGCTTTTCCTATACCCAAGCGGGTGGCGGACATAGTGAATAAGGAGTGGGAGAAGCCCGGCATACCTTTTGTCCCCCCTCCTATATTTAAGAAATTATTTCCTATGGTCGACCCCAGAAAGGACTTATGGCAGACAGTCCCTAAGGTCGAGGGGGCAGTTTCTACTCTAAACAAGCGTACTACTATCCCTATCGAGGATAATTGTGCTTTTAAAGATCCTATGGATAAAAAATTGGAGGGTTTGCTTAAAAAGATTTTTGTACAGCAAGGTTACCTCCTGCAACCTATTTCGTGCATTATTCCTGTCACTACAGCAGCGTGGTTCTGGTTCGAGGAACTAGAAAAGTCGCTCAGTAGAGAGACTCCGTATGAGGAGGTTATGGACAGAATTCACGCACTGAAGTTAGCTAATTCCTTTATTTTAGATGCCGCTTTGCAGTTAGCTAGATTAGCGGCGAAAAATTCAGGGTTTGCAATTGTGGCGCGCAGAGCGCTCTGGCTAAAGTCTTGGTCAGCGGATGTATCTTCCAAGACAAAATTGCTTAATATCCCTTTCAAGGGTAAAACCCTTTTTGGGCCAGAATTGAAAGAGATTATCTCAGACATCACTGGGGGTAAGGGCCATGCCCTCCCACAAGATAGACCTTTCAAGGCCAAGAATAAGTCTAATTTTCGTTCCTTTCGCAATTTCAGGAACGGACCGGCCTCCAACTCTGCAGCCTCTAGACAAGAGGGTAATGCTTCACAAACCAAACCAGCTTGGAAACCGATGCAAGGCTGGAACAAGGGTAAGCAGGCCAAGAAGCCTGCTGCTGCTACCAAAACAGCACGAAGGAGTAGCCCCCGATCCGGGACCGGATCTAGTAGGGGGCAGACTCTCTTTCTTTGCTCAGGCTTGGCAAGAGATGTTCAGGATCCCTGGGCACTAGAAATAGTTTCTCAGGTTTATCTTCTAGAATTCAAGGAGCTACCCCCAAGGGGAAGGTTCCACATGTCTCACTTATCTTCAAACCAAATAAAGAGACAGGCATTCTTACATGGTGTAGAAGACCTGTTAAAAATGGGAGTGATACACCCAGTTCCAACCGTGGAACAAGGAATGGGGTTTTACTCAAATCTGTTTGTAGTTCCCAAAAAGGAGGGAACTTTCAGACCAATTCTGGATTTAAAGATCCTAAACAAATTTCTCAGAGTGCCATCGTTCAAAATGGAAACTATTCGAACGATTTTACCTACAATCCAGGAGGGTCAATTTATGACTACCGTGGATCTAAAGGATGCGTATCTACATATTCCTATCCACAAAGATCATCATCAGTTCCTAAGGTTCGCCTTTCTGGACAAACATTACCAGTTTGTGGCTCTCCCATTCGGGCTAGCCACTGCTCCAAGGATTTTCACAAAGGTACTCGGGTCCCTTCTAGCGGTTCTAAGACCAAGGGGCATTGCAGTGGCACCTTACTTGGACGACATTCTGATACAAGCGTCGTCTCTTTCAAAGACAAAGGCTCACACAGACATCGTTCTGGCCTTTCTCAGATCTCACGGATGGAAAGTGAACATAGAAAAAAGTTCCCTGTCTCCGTCGACAAGAGTTCCTTTCTTGGGGACAGTAATAGATTCTTTAGAAATGAAGATTTTCCTGATAGATGTCAGAAAGTCAAAGCTTCTAAACGCTTGTCAAGTTCTTCACTCTGTTCCACGACCTTCCATAGCTCAGTGCATGGAAGTAGTAGGGTTGATGGTTGCAGCAATGGACATAGTTCCTTTTGCGTGAATTCATCTAAGACCATTACAACTGTGCATGCTGAAACAGTGGAATGGGGACTATACAGACTTGTCTCCAGTGATTCAAGTAGATCAGAAGACCAGAGACTCACTCCGTTGGTGGCTAACCCAGGATCACCTGTCCCAGGGAATGAGCTTCCGCAGACCAGAGTGGGTCATCGTCACGACCGACGCCAGTCTAGTGGGCTGGGGCGCGGTCTGGGACTCCCTGAAAGATCAGGGTCTATGGTCTCGGGAAGAGTCTCTTCTCCCGATAAACATTCTGGAACTGAGAGCGATATTCAATACTCTCAGGGCTTGGCCTCAACTAGCAAAGGCCAGATTCATAAGATTCCAATCAGACAACATGACGACTGTTGCTTACATCAACCATCAGGGGGGAACAAGGAGTTCCCTGGCGATGAGAGAAACGACCAAAATCATAAAATGGGCGGAGGATCACTCCTGCCACCTATCTGCGATCCACATCCCAGGAGTGGAAAACTGGGAGGCGGATTACCTGAGTCGTCAGACATTCCATCCGGGGGAGTGGGAACTCCACCCGGAGATATTTGCCCAGTTGACCCAATTATGGGGCATTCCAGACATGGATCTGATGGCGTCTCGTCAGAACTTCAAGGTTCCTTGCTACGGGTCCAGATCCAGGGATCCCAAGGCGACTCTAGTGGATGCATTAGTAGCGCCTTGGACCTTCAACCTAGCTTATGTGTTTCCACCGTTTCCTCTCATTCCCAGGCTGGTAGCCAGGATCAAACAGGAGAGGGCCTCTGTGATTTTGATAGCTCCTGCGTGGCCACGCAGGACTTGGTATGCAGACCTGGTGAATATGTCATCGGCTCCACCATGGAAGCTACCTTTGAGACAGGATCTTCTAGTACAGAGTCCATTCGAACATCCAAATCTAGTTTCTCTCCAGCTGACGGCTTGGAAATTGAACGCTTGATTTTATCTAAGCGTGGGTTTTCGGATTCTGTGATAGATACTTTGGTATAAGCCAGAAAACCTGTAACTAGAAAAAATATGGAAAAGATATATCTGTTGGTGTCAATCCAAGGGATTCTCATGGAGTAAGATTAAAATTCCTAGGATCCTTTCCTTTCTCCAAGAAGGTTTGGATAAGGGATTATCAGCGAGTTCTCTAAAAGGACAGATTTCTGCTTTATCTGTCTTGTTACACAAACGACTGGCAGCTGTGCCAGATGTTCAAGCTTTTGTTCAGGCTTTGGTCAGGATCAAGCCTGTTTACAGACCTTTGACTCCTCCCTGGAGTCTGAATTTAGTTCTTTCAGTTCTTCAAGGGGTTCCGTTTGAACCTCTACATTCCATAGATATCAAGATGTTATCTTGGAAAGTTCTGTTTTTGGTTGCTATTTCTTCTGCTAGAAGAGTTTCTGAGTTATCTGCTCTGCAGTGTAATCTGCCCTATCTGGTGTTCCATTCAGATAAGGTTGTTTTGCGTACTAAACCTGGTTTCCTTCCAAAGGTTGTTTCCAACAAGAATATTAACCAGGAAATAGTTGTGCCTTCTTTGTGTCCGAATCCAGTTTCAAAGAAGGAACGTTTGTTACATAATTTAGATGTAGTACGTGCTTTAAAGCTCTATTTAGAAGCAACAAAGGATTTCACACAAACGTCTTCTCTGTTTGTCGTTTATTCTGGCAAGAGGAGAGGTCAAAAAGCTACTGCTACCTCTCTTTCCTTTTGGCTGAAAAGCATCATCCGATTGGCTTACGAGACTGCCGGACGGCAGCCTCCCGAACGAATCACAGCTCACTCTACTAGGGCTGTGGCTTCCACATGGGCCTTCAAGAACGAGGCTTCTGTTGATCAGATATGTAAAGCAGCGACTTGGTCTTCCCTGCACACTTTTGCCAAATTCTACAAATTTGATACTTTTGCTTCTTCAGGGGCTATTTTTGGGAGAAAGGTTTTGCAAGCCGTGGTGCCTTCTGTTTAGGTAACCTGATTGGCTCCCTCCCTTCATCCGTGTCCTAAAGCTTTGGTATTGGTTCCCACAAGTTATGGACCGGACACACCAATGTTGGAGAAAACAGAATTTATGCTTACCTGATAAATTACTTTCTCCAACGGTGTGTCCGGTCCACGGCCCGCCCTGGTTTTTTAATCAGGTTGATGAATTTCTTTCTTTAACTACAGTCACCACGGCACCATATGGTTTCTCCTGTTTTTTCTCCTGTCCGTCGGTCGAATGACTGGGGTGGGCGGAGCCTAGGAGGGACTATATGGACAGCTTTTGCTGTGCTCTTTGCCATTTCCTGTTGGGAAAAAGAATATTCCCACAAGTTATGGATGACGCCGTGGACCGGACACACGTTGGAGAAAGTAATTTATCAGGTAAGCATAAATTCTGTTTTCTTACTTTACAGTCCCTTTAATTAAAAATGTAAACTTAATTAAAAACGTACATAATCCTTGTAAGTTGTTAAATTAAAGGGACCTTAAACAGTATGAGATTGTGATATAAAATGTTTAATTATGTGCAATTATACTTTTATTATTTATTTTGTCCCTTTTTCCTGTAATTCAACTCTGAAAATGGTTGGTTTTCTAAATTTCAATGAGTTTCTATATAGTAATGGGCACCACCATGTTTAAATTTGTTTTCCCCTTATCTATCTTTTCTGCTGAGGGCAATTCAGGACAGAAATAAAAACAAGCAGTCAAATAATGGGCAAACAAGGCTGTGTTAAAGTAAAAATAATTATTTTAACAATCTTCTATTCCACACAGTCTTGTTTGCACAGTCTTTTTATTGCCTGTTTTTATATCTGTCCCTAATTGTCCTCAACAAAAAAGATGGGAAAACTTACGTTTAAACATGACAGGACCCGTTACTTAGAAATTTACCTTTACACTTATATCTACATTATTAATCCCTTAAAGACCAGCAATTTACCCTATGTGTCGCTGGTCTTTCTGGTCTTTCTATGGGGATTGTACAATTGATAGTATGGTCTCTCTTTCCGGTGATTAGAAGGGAGGAAGGCGGGTATAATTGCGCGGTCCTGCCGCTTGCGGTCATTATGGGGTTAAAATAAGTAATATAATTGTTAAATTAGAAATCTACATACTATTCTCAGGCTAATCTTTGCGCTAAATACATAATTATCTTTAGCATGAGTTTGCTGTTTAATATCGCTTTTAATGCTTCTATGTAGGGTGTTGTTGTTTCATGAAGGGACCCCACACAGATCAAGCATACCTGTGTATTCAAAACGATATGCAACAACTGTAACCTGTAAATTATGTATGGACACTATGAAGAAACAAAAAAACAAACTTTTTGTGCTTTTTTGAGTAATTTTGAATAGCGGCTGCCCATTATTGTCGCACTTTCATACGGAATTGTCTCTGGTTGCCAACAGAGCTGTAAAATGTGTTTTAACAACACTGGTTCCTCCACACAACCAGCTGCACCATAATTTGACATTTTTGTTTTATAGCTGTAAAATGAATTATCTTTAGGGAGTGAGGAGCCGAACATACTAACGTCTCAGATTTACAGCTCCCCTCATTAATGGTCTTTCAGTGTCTGATAGAGAGCAAATATCTGTGTTTGCTTTGGGGGAGTGTAACTTATTATCCCTGTAAAATAAGTATCTTGTTAGGATGTGCAATATATCTTACCACCGGTTATGTAACATTCACAGGAATGGCATTGCATTTCCGCAGATACCAGGCTGTATGAAAATTATAGAGAATAATGCACTCAATTGAAAGCAAAAAATGTAACTGGCAAATTTCCAAGATACTTTCAGAATCAATTAAGTTGTTGTTTAAGGGTTGTTCACACATCTAAAGGCACAATAGGAAAGGCCTTCTCCTAGTCTAACTATAAAACAAAAAATAAAATAAGGCTGAGATCTAGATTTGCTGACCCATGTGATCTGCGAGTTCCTGGCGAAATGCTCGTTATTCTATTCATCACATTTTAAAATATTGTTTTTTGCGCTTAAAGTGAAAGTAAATCCTAGCGTTTTTGACTTTTGAAACAAATAAAGGGGACTTTCATTCAAGAAGTATAAGTTACTTTATGTAGAAAGCTCCTTTATTTGTTTTAACCGATCGCCGTTCTTAGCTGCTACAGCAGCACACGGCTAAAACATTTTTTTTGCTTAGAGGTGACGTTTTCACCTCTTAGCCAATAGCCGTGCGGTAAATCCAGCTCCCGTGGGCTGCTGTAGCAGCTAAAAACGGCGTTCGGTTAAAACAAATAAAGGAGCTTTCTACATGAAGTATCTTACACTTTGTTAGTGAAAATCCCCTTTATTTGTTTCAAAAGTCAATACTAGCATTTGTAAAATGCTAGGATTTAATTTAAATTTAAGAGCATAGGTATATATTTTCCTGTGGTGAATTTTGCTGCTTTTTGATAATTTTTAGATAGTGATATTTATTTGTATTTACTGTTGTATCTCCTGCAGTAACAAATCTGATGAATTTTAACCCCTTAATGACATGGATGTCCCTTGTATGCTGTGGTCCTTATTGAGTTTTCAGGCTTATGATAGGGCAGGCCTAACTTCTCACTAGGGTATATTGTATTTCTTTTCTAAGATATTGCGTGTCCACGGAATCAATTACTAGTGGGAATATCACTCCTGGCCAGCAGGAGGAGGCAAAGAGCACCACAGCAAAGCTGCTATATATGTCACTTCCCTTACCCATAATCCCCAGTCATTCTCTTTGCCAGCGGTGCAAGGAGAAGGTGAAGTTTTGGTGTCTGATCTACAACAAGACTTTGTTATTTTAAAAGCAGAGTAGGTTTTTAAGCAATTGGGAATTTGTGGGGTACAATCTTCACTGCGTTTACCCAAAACATTTTGCTGCCCTATTTAGATAGCCTGAGTAAGTTTACTCAGTCTTTCTGTATTTCCACAGGTCCATGTGAGGGATGGCATCCTCTCAAACCAGGTGAGCTGTCCTGCTGCCTGACAGATGAATATTAAGGTTTAGCAGGGAAAAATTTGGCACTTATTCAGCTGAAACACTGCAGGGGGACGTTTTTTTTATTATTCCTGTGCAGGTTTTTATGGCAGTTTTTGCAGGCACTGTTTGTGTGAGTTTTTTATTTTTATTGATGGCTCAATGGGGTTCCGTTTTTTAACAGATTATGTACTTTTTTTTTATAAGTTTTTGTTGTTGTTGTTGTTGTTGTAAAAAATAAACAGCTTTTTTTTTTTTTGCTGAAGGACTGTCCCTTTTAGGGAGGTTCAGTTTCTTGATGACAGAGTACTTTTGGTGCTTTTTTTTTTTTTTTTACTTCCTGTGGAGTGAGGTGCGCATTTATTTCAGATGTCGATGCTGCTTTGATTGCTTCTTGCTGTTTTAGCTTCTCTGGAATCCGGATTGTAAACGGGATAGTTTTTCCCTCAGTTTGCTGCGGGTTGCAGGACAGGTAGGGCACCTCAGTAATTCTGCTGAGGTGTAGTGTTGCCTGGGGTATGTTTTCTTGATTTGGTAATTTAAAGGGAACAATTAATTTAATACAGTTTTGTTCCGTGTTATATCCTTTGTTAAAAGATTTTTAAAAAAAAGTTTTAATTTTTATTTTTTTTTATTTTTTTTTTGATTCTTTTTTATTATGGATCAGGAGGCTATGCAGGACGTTACCTGTAGCCTATGTTTTGATGCCCAGGTGGAACCCCCAGTACCTTTTTTGTTCTTCACGAGCCATCATTAGCTAAGGCGGATGCGGTTCAGGAGCCTCCTGTTTCAGATGTGCCTCAGCTTTCTCCTCAAACATCCCAATCCTATTCATCTGCACATGCAGTGCCCTGTGTTTCCTCTCATACTCTGTCTGGAGTTACTTTGCAAGATATTGCTGCCCAGGTTTCTTCTGCGGTATCTAAAGCGCTGTCTGCTTTTCCCATGCTGCAGGGAAAACGCAAAAGGAAATTTAAGAAACAGTAGGTAAGTTTTCGGATCCTGAGGTGGCTAATCATAGTATTTCCTCTCAGAAGTCTGAGGATGAAGATTCTTCGGGTGCATCTGAGGGTGAAATTTGGGACTCGGGCAGTATAATTCCTTCTGCTGATGCTGAAGATGTGTCTTTCAGATTTAAGCTGGAACACCTCCTCTTGTTACTTAAAGGGACAGTCTACACCAGAATGTTTATTGTTTTAAAAGATAGATAATCCCTTTATTACCCATTCCGCAGTTTTGCAACAGTTATATTAATATACTTTTAACCTCTGTGATTATCTTGTATCTAAGCCTCTGCAGACTGCCCCTTTATTTCAGTTCTTTTGACAGACTTGCAGTTTAGCCAATCAGTGCCTGCTCCCAGATAACTTCACGTGCACAAGCACAGTGTTATCTATATGAAATACATGAACTAACACCCTCTAGTGGTGAAAAACTGTTAAAATGCATTCTGAAAAGAGGTGGCCTTCAAGGTCTAAGAAATTAGCATATGAACCTCCTAGGTTAAGCTTTCAACTAAGAATACCAAGAGAAAAAAGCAAAATTGGTGATAAAAGTAAATTGGAATATTGTTTAAAATTACATGCTCTATCTGAATCATGAAAGTTTTTTTTTTTGGCCTAGACTGTCCCTTTAAGGAGGTTTTGGTTACCTTGGATGACTCAGATACTACTATCGTTGTTAACCCTAAGAAATCTAGTAAGCTGAACAAGTATTTTGATGTTTCCTCTGCGTTGGAGGTTTTTCATGTTCTAGATCATGCTTCTGAGATTATTGCACGAGAATGGGGGAGACCTGGTATTCCTTTTTCTCCATCTCCATTTTTAAGCTGTTGTTTCCTATAGCTGACCCTGTTAAGGAATTGTGGCAAACGGTTCCTAAGGTGGAAGGAGCTATTTAGATTTTGGCTAAGAGGACCACTATTCCCATAGAGGATAGTTGTTCTTTTAAGGATCCAATGGATAAGAAATTGGAGGCATTATTAAAGAAAATGTATGTTCACCAAGGTCTTCAATGGCAGCCTGCGGTGTGTATTGCTACTGTTACCAGTGCTGCAGCTTACTGGTTTGATGCCTTGTCTGATTCTATTCAGACAAATTCTCCTCTTAAGGAAATCCAGGACAGTATTAAGGCTCTTAAATTAGCCAATTATTTTATTACGGATGCTTCCTTACAGGTCATTAAGCTAGGAGCAAAAATATCTGGATTTGCGGTTCTAGCTCTCAGATCCCTTTGGTTAAAATCCTGGTCTGCGGATGTTTCTTCTAAATCTAAGTTATTAGCTATTTCCTACAAGGGTAAGACCTTGTTTGCGCCTGGTTTGGCTGAAATAATTTCAGATATCACAGGAGGAAAGGGATCTTTTCTTCCTCAGGATAGAAAGAATAAGCAGAAAGGACGTCAGAGTAATTTTTGTTCCTTTTGTAACTATAGAGGTAAACCCTCCGCTTCCTCTTCCAAGCAGGAACTTTTCAATTCTTCCTGGAAGTCTGGTCAGTCTTGGAACAAGGGGAAACAGTCTAAGAAGCCTGCGGCTGACTCCAAGTCAACATGAAGGGTCAGCCCCCGATCCAGGAATGGATCCAGTAGGGGGCAGGCTTTCTCAATTTGTTTTGGCTTGGATACGAGATGTCCCAGACCTGTGGGCCGTGGAAATTGTATCTCAGAGAGGTACAAGATAGAATTCAGGACTTTTCCTCCCAGAGGAAGGTTTCTTCTCTCAAGATTATCTGTAGACCAGATAAAGAGAGAGGCGTTCTTAAGTTGTATCAAGGATGTTTTTGCCCTCGGAGTTATAGTTCCAGTTCCTCCGCAGGAACAGGGTCTGGGTTTTTATTTAAATCTCTTTGTGGTTCCCAAAAAAGAGGGGACTTTCAGGCCTATTTTAGACCTAAAATGTTTAAACAAGTTCCTCAGAATACCATCCTTCAAGATGGAGACTATATGTTCCATTCTTCCTTTGGTTCAAGAGGGTAAGTTTATGACAACCAGAGTCTTAAAGGATGCATACCTTCATGTTCCCATTCACAGGGAGCATCACAAGATTCTAAGGTTCGCTTTCTTAGACATTCATTTTCAGTTTGTGGCTCTTCCATTCAGCCTTGCCACAGCTCCCAGAATTTTCTCAAAGGTCCTAGGGGCTCTTTTGGCAGTGATCCGGTCTCGGGGCATTGCAGTAGCGCCTTATCTAGACGACATTCTGGTTCAGGCGCCGTCTTTTCAACAAGCAAACTCTCATACGTAGTGTTGTATTTCCTTCACTTCCACGGTTGGAAGGTGAATCTGGGAAAAAGTTCCCTGATTCCACCCACAAGAGTAGTGTTTTTAGGGACCATAATAGACTTCCTATGAATGAAGATATTTCTGACAGAGGTCAGAAAAACAAAGATCTTCGACTCCTGTCTTGTCCTTCAGTCCTCTCTTCGGCCGTCAGTGGCTTTATGTATGAAAGTTATTGGTCTGATGGTAGCTTCCATGGACATCATTCCGTTTACTCGGTTCCATCTCAGACCTCTGCAGTTATGCATGTTAAGACAATAGAACGGGAACTATGCGGATCTGTCTCTGCAAATAATTCTGGATCAGGCGACAAGGAACTCTCTTCTGTGAAGGTTTTCTCAGGAACACCTCTCCCAGGGAACTTGCTTTCACAGACCTTCCTTGGTGGTCATTGAAGGGGAGCTGTTTGGGGGTCATTGAAGATTCAGGGTCTTTGGACTTGGGAGGAGTCAATTCTCCCTATAAACATTCTAGAGTTGAGAGCAATTTTTTTTTTTTGATTTTCAAACAAGCTTTATTGAAGATAAAATAAAATGGTGTACAGACAACATGGTAGCATCTCGTTTGAGTAACAATTGAGATTATACATACATAGTAAACAAAGCAAAATGAACAATGAAGTCAAGTCTTCATAAGAAGAAGTAAAAGTAAGTGTAATAAGGCGTTGGGCTCCTTTTAACGCATGGGGAGCACAAATATCAAGGGAGCCAGAGGAGATAGTGGTGGGAGCAATTTTTTTTAATGCTCTACTGGCCTGTCCTCAGTTAGCCATACCCCGGTTTATCAGGTTCCAGTCGGACAACATAACATCGGTGGCGTACATCAGCCACCGGGGGGAACTTGGAGTTCTTTGGCCATGACAGAGGTGGCCCGGATAATCCAGTGGGCAAAGTCTCGCAACTGTTGTCTTTCTGCAATCCACATCCCAGGAGTGGACAATTGGGAGGCAGATTTTCTGAGCCGTCAGACCTTTCATCCAGGGGAGTGGGAACTCCTTCTGGAAGTATTTTCCAGTTTAATCCTCAATTGGGGGCAGCCAGAACTGGATCTCTTGGCATCTCGGCAGAATGCCAAGCTTCTGAGGTACGGCTCGAGGTCAAGTGATCCACAGGCTTTCTTGATAGATGCTCTGGCGGTTCCTCGGAACTTCAGTCTAGCATACATATTTCCTCTTTTCGCTCTCCTGCCAAGAGTCATTGCTCGGATCAAGCAGGAGAGGGCGTCAGTGATTTTCATAGCGCCGGCGTGGCCTTCGCAGGATCTGGTATGCAGATCTAGTGGAAATGTCGGCTCTACCTCCATGGAGACTCCCTCTGAGGAAGGATTTTCTACTTTAGGGTCTTTTCTTCATCCAAATCTTGTTTCTCTGAAACTGACTGCTTGAAGATTGAATGCTTGATTTTAACTAAGCATGGGTTTTCAGGGTCTGTCATTGAGACCATGATTCAGGCTCGTAAGCCTGTGACAAGAAAAATTTACTATAAGCTATGGCATAAATATCTGTATTGGTGTGAATCCAGAGGCTACTTTTGGAGTAGAGTCAGGATTCCTTGGACTTTGTCTTTTTTCCAGGAGGGTTTGGAGAAGGGTTTGTCAGATAGTATTTTGAAAGTTCAGATTTCTGCGTTGTCTATTTTGTTGCATAAGTGTTTGGCGTATGCGCCAGACGTGCAAGCTTTTTGTCAGGCCTTGTAAGGAACAGGCCTGTGTTTAAACCCGTTACTCCTCCCTGGAGTCTTAACCTTGTTCTTAGAGTTTTACAGCGGGCTCCGTTTGAACCTATGCATTCCTTAGATATTAAGATGTTATCTTGAAAGGTTTTGTTTCTTGTTGCTATTTCTTCTGCTCGGAGAGTTTCGTAACTCTTGGCTCTGCAGTTTGTTTCTCCTTATCTTATTTTTCATTCTGATAAGGTGGTTCTACGTCAGGGCTCGACAAATCCAGGAGCCTGGTAGCCACTGGCTCCTAGAATTTTACCCCTGGCTCCTAACTTTTTGGGTTATTCTCTATTTCTTCAACATTGGTGTGTCCGGTCCACGGCGTCATCCATCACTTGTGGGAATATTCTCTTCCCCAACAGGAAATGGCAAAGAGCACAGCAAAAGCTGCCCATATAGCCCCTCCTCAGGCTCCGCCCCCCAGTCATTCTCTTTGCCGCTCTGAACAAGTAGCATCTCCACGGAGATGGTGAAGAGTATGTGGTGTTTAATTGTAGTTTTTTTTATTCTGCTATCAAGAGTTTGTTATTTTAAAATAGTGCCGGTTTGTACTATTTACTCTAAAACAGAAAGGGATGAAGAGTTCTGTTTAAAAGAGGAGTATGATTTTAGCAGCAGTAACTAAAATCAATTGCTGTTCCCACGCAGGACTGTTGAGCCCAGAGAACTTCAGTTGGGGGGAACAGTTAGCAGACTTTTCTGCTCAAGGTATGACTAGTCCATTTTCTAACAAGACTGTGTAATGCTAGAAGACTGTCATTTTCCGTCTTGGGGATCGGTAAGCCATTTTCTTAGACTCTTAACAGAATGAAGGCTTATTATGGGCTATACACTGGTTGACACTCTTATGGACTAAATCGATTGCTTTATTTAAGTTTTTTATGAAATCTAGAGGTGATTTATAAAACTTTTATTGTGGGGGAACGTTTTTAGGCGCCAGTCAGTTGTTTAGACACCTTTCCAGTCAGGAAGGGCCTTTCACTATAGTAGGCAGAGCCTCATTTTCGCGCCATAATTGCGCAGTTTCTTTTGGATGCAGTGCATGCAGCTGCATGTGAGAGGGTCTGGTGATCATTGAAAACGTTCCTGGAAGGCTTAATTTGGTATCTTATAACTCCTAAGGACAGGTGAAGTCGCAGCAAACGCGGTGGCTGGGACTGTAGTGGGGTTAAAAATTGTTATTTGATTAAACGGCTCCGGTTTCCTCATTTAAGGGGTTAAAATTGGGGTGCAATACTTTTAAGGCATTAAGACACTGTGGTGAAAATTTGGTAAAGATTGGATATTTCCTTCATACTTTTTCACACATTCAGAGAGGTATACAAGATCATCAAATGGGCGGAGGATCACTCCTGCCATCTATCTGCAATCCACATCCCAGGGGTAGACAACTGGGAGGCGGATTATCTGAGTTGTCAGACTTTCCATCCGGGGGAGTGGGAACTCCACCCAGAGGTATTTGCCCAGTTGACTCAATTATGGGGCATTCCAGACATGGATCTGATGGCGTCTCGTCAGAACTTCAAGGTTCCTTGCTACGGGTCCAGATCCAGGGATCCCAAGGCGACTCTAGTGGATGCATTAGTGGCGCCTTGGTCGTTCAACCTAGCTTATGTGTTTCCACCGTTCCCTCTCCTTCCCAGGCTCGTAGCCAGGATCAAACAGGAGCAGGCCTCTGTGATTCTGATAGCTCCTGCGTGGCCACGCAGGACTTGGTATGCAGACCTGGTGAATATGTCATTGGCTCCACCATGGAAGCTACCTTTGAGACAGGATCTTCTAGTACAAGGTCCATTCGAACATCCAAATCTAGTCTCTCTGCAGCTGACTGCTTGGAAATTGAACGCTTGATTTTATCCAAGCGTGGGTTTTCAAATTCAGTGATAGATACTCTGGTCCAAGCCAGAAAACCTGTGACTAGAAAGCTTTACCATAAAATATGGAAAAAATATATCTGTTGGTGTGAATCCAAGGGATTCTCCTGGAGTAATATTAAAGTTCCTAAGATCCTCTCCTTTCTCCAAGAAGGTTTGGATAAGGGATTGTCAGCGAGTTCTCTTAAAGGACAGATTTCTGCTTTATCTGTCTTGTACAGGCTCTGACATCACCCCCTCCTCAAGCGAGCTGTCCCACAGCTCGAGGTGCAGGACGGTCCGGATTCCGTCTATGAAATAGAGACACCAGATGTGGAGCATTCAGATTGGAAGCCGGTTCCCAGGTATCATCCTCAGGAGGATAGTCCTTCCATCTCACTAAGTATTCCAAAACGGAACCCCGGTATCTGGAATCTAATAGTGATTTCACTTCGTAAGTGTCAGTTTCTCCAGGGGACAATAATCCACCCAATCATATTGCTGTTGGTTGCAATAACATCTGAGATATTCCTCAAGCCACTGATTCAGACGTTCAGTTTGGCCATTGGTCTGTGGATGGAATGAAGTAGTATACCTGTGGTTTATCTGTAATAAAGAACATAATTTCTTCCAAAACCTGGAGGTAAATTGAGTACCTCTGTCCGTGATTATTCTGGCCGGTGTTCCATGGAGTTTTATTATGTTTTCAAGAAATAAATTAGCAGTTTCAACAGAGGTAGGTAATTTATGATATGGGATGAAATGTCCCATTTTTGTAAACATGTCGATTATGACTAAGATGGTAGTATGTCTCCTGGAAGGCGGTAGGTCGACAATAAAATCCATGGAGATTTGTTCCCAGGGTCTTTGTGGAATAGGGAGTGGCATCAACAGACCGTAGGGTCTGTTCCTTTCTGATTTTGAAATAGCACAGGTGGAGCAGGATGTTATATAATCACGGACTGTTTTCTTTAAATCGGGCCACCAAAATTCTCTTTGTATAAGATCTATTGTTCGGTTTACTCCAGGGTGTCCGGAAAATGGTGAGTCATGATGTTCCCTTAATAGTGCTGATCTTAAGCTGGGAGAGACATAAATCTTATCTTCAAAATAATAAGTACCCGATTTTTGCGTCAGTCTTTGGAGTGGTAGGTCTTTGTTGGTAGCGTAGGAATCTTGAATCTCTTTCAGTAGAGAAGTAGAGAGGGCAATGAACCGCTCACTCGGTATGATTGAAGTGGTGTTGAACTGAGAAGTTGGTTTTGTATAAATTCTGGATAGGGCATCTGCCTTACCATTTTTATTTGCAAGACGGTAGATGATGTGAAAGTCAAACCTGGAGAAAAATAAGCACCAACGGACTTGTCTAGCAGAGAGTGTTTTGTTAGACTGCAAATACTGTAGGTTCTTGTGATCGGTGTAGATGGTTATGGGGAATTTTGCTCCTTCTAGGAGATGTCTCCAATTTTCCAAAGCTCTGCGTATCGCTAAAAGTTCTTTATCTCCTATGGAGTAGTTCATCTCCGCTGAACTCATAATTTTGGAGAAGGAGACCGGATGCAGTGGTTCGGAAGGAGATCGTCTCTGAGACAATACAGCTCCAGTAGCAAAGTCGGAAGAGTCAACTTCTAAAACAAATTGTAAGTTCAAATCTGGAAAATGCAGTATAGGGGCACTTGAGAAACTGGCTTTGACAAAACCAAAGGCAGAAGATGCTTCATCGGTCCAACTGAACGGGTTGGAGTTGCTTGTAAGTTGAGTAAGTGGTCTTGCAACCTTTGAGAACCCTTTTGATGAACTTACGGTAATAGTTTGAGAACCCCAAAAATCTTTGGAGTTCCTTCTTATTCTTGGGTTGCGGTCAGTCTAGAAGAGTTTCCACTTTCTTATGTTGCATACTTATGCCCTGTGGTGAAATCTCATAGCCCAAGAACGAGATCTGAGAGCAATGGAATTGACACTTCTCTAACTTGGCGTACAGTTTATGGACACGTAGTCGGGACAGCACCCATCTAACATGTTTTCTATGTTCTGTGAGAGATTTGGAAAATATAAGGATGTCATCCAGGTATACCACAACGCAACTATCCAACAAATCTCGAAAAACATCATTTATAAAATGTTGGAAAGTTGCCGGGGCGTTGCAAAGGCCGAATGGCATCACAAGATAGTCATATAACCCATATCTCGTTCTAAACGCCGTGAGCCATTCGTCGCCTTCACGGATACGGATTAGATTATATGCCCCTCTGAGGTCGAGTTTTGTGTAAATGGTGGCTTCTGAGAGGCGTTCGATCAACTCCGGGATCAAAGGTAGGGGATACCGTTTTTTTATTGTTCTCTTATTTAACTCCCGATAATCTATAATGGGCCGGAGAGTGCCATCCTTGTTCGTGACGAAGAACATCCCTGCGCCTGCTGGGGAGGTTGATGGTCTGATAAAACCTTTCTTTATGTTGTCCTCTAAGTAGGTCTTGAGGTGTTGTAGTTCGGGTTGATTTAATGGATAAACATGTCCGAATGGAATACTGGCTCCTGGCTGTAATTGTATCGGGCAGTCGTAGGTCCGATGGGGAGGCAGGTTTTCTGCTTCTGATTTGCTGAAGACATCAGTGAAATCGATATAATCAGGAGGTAGAACTGGATGTACTGAAGTAGTTTGTAGAAGACACTGTTTGGAAAAACAAGTATTAAGGCAATAATCTGAGTTAAAACAAATTTTTGAAGATGACCAGGTTATGCTAGGTTCATGTTGTTGTAACCATGAGATCCCCAAAACTACAGGGAAGTGTGGTGAGGGTAGGACATCAAACGAAATATGTTCTATATGGCCCTCCTTAGTTATGACTTCTAGTGGTATAGTATGATGGGTTATGGGACCAGTGGTAACAGTAGACCCGTTAATAACTCTGACAACAAGTGGTTTTGATTTCAAGACAAGTGGTATTTTATTGGAATTAACTAGACCGGAATCGATAAAGTTCCCAAAAGCACCAGAATCCATGATGGCATCAGTAGGAAGTCTTTTGTGGTCCCACTGTAAAACAAGGGATAAACCACAATAAGTTATTTGATTATGCTGAAGGTGAGTTGATTTAATAGAAATACACTTACTTTTCTTGTTCTTTAATAAGAGTGGACATTCTTGTATGGTATGTGAGTCATCAGCACAATACATACACAGGTTATGTGTTTTCCTCCGAAATCTTTCCGCTGGAGTGATGGGACCTCGAACAACCCCGATTTCCATGGGAACAGAGTGTGAAGAAGGGCTCAAGGGAGGATTACGTGCCGAAGATGAACTATGTTTTGGTGAGCTTTCGGTGTGGTATCTCTCATGTCTCCTCTCGCGGAGTCTTCTGTCAATTTGGATCGTAACCCTCATCAAGGCTTCCAAAGTAGGAGGTAGGTCTATACGGGCTAATTCATCCTTGAGGGTTACGGCTAACCCTAATCTAAATTGATTCCGGAGAGCGACAGGACTCCACATCGAATCTGAGGCATATAGTTTAAATTCTGAGATGTAGTCCTCAACAGGCCTCTTCCCTTGCTTAAGGTATCTCATCATGGTCTCTGCTGTTAATTGAACATCTTTGTCCAAATACAATTCATCCAAGTTGTTGAAGAAGAGGCTGAGTGAAGACATTATAGGGTCTTGGTGTTCGCATAGATTGTCTGCCCAAGACCTAGGTTCTCTGCGGAGAAAAGAGACAACAGAATGGACTTTAACCCCTTAATGACCAAGGACGTACGCCACACGTCCTCAAAAAAAAATACAGTTAATGACCGAGGACGTGTGGCGTACGTCCTTGGTCTGGAAAGCAGCTGGAAGCGATCCTGCTCGCTTCCAGTTGCTTTCCGGTTATTGCAGTGATGCCTCAATATTGAGGCATCCTGCAATAACCTTTTTTAGTAATCCGGTGCAGAGAGAGCCACTCTGTGGCCCTCTCTGCACCGGACATCACTGGCTAAATCCGTTGGTGGGTGGGAGCCGGTTCGGGAGGCGGGTGGCGACCATCGATGGCCCTGATGATGTGTAGGGGGGCGGGATCGTGGGCGGGGGTGATCAGAGGCGCGTGCGGGCGCGCGCACGTGCACGGGAGGGCGGGGGGCGGGCGCGTGCACGGGGAGGGAGCGGGTGGGAACCGCTACACTACAGAAAAATTATGTATGAAAAGTTGTAAAAAATAGTTTTAGTTATGTAAAAATACATTAGCCAGGGGGTGGGGGATTGATCTGTGTGGGGGGGGGGGGGGAAGCTACACTACAGAAAAACAGGCAAAAAAATAAAAAAAAACAATTTTTTTGCAAACTGGGTACTGGCAGACAGCTGCCAGTACCCAAGATGGCCCCCAATAAGGCAGAGGGGGAGGTTAGAGAGCTGTTTTGGGGGGGGGGGGATCAGGGAGGTTGTGGGGCTAAGGGGGGATCCTACAAAGTAGCATATGTAAATATGCTAAAGATGTATTTTTTATTTTTATTTTTTTTTTAAACTTTTATTTTAGTACTGGCAGACTTTCTGCCAGTACTTAAGATGGCGGGGACAGTTGTGGGGTGGGGGAGGGAAGGGAGCTGTTTGGGAGGGATCAGGGGGTCTGATGTGTCAGGTGGGAGGCTGATCTCTACACTAAAGCTAAAATTAACCCTGCAAGCTCCCTACAAACTACCTAATTAACCCCTTCACTGCTAGCCATAATACACGTGTGATGCGCAGCAGCACTTAGCGGCCTTTTAATTACCAAAAAGCAACGCCAAAGTCATATATGTCTGCTATTTCTGAACAAAGGGGATCCCAGAGAAGCATTTACAACCATTTGTGCCATAATTGCACATGCTGTTTGTAAATAATTTCAGTGAGAAACCTAAAATTGTGAAAAATGTAGCGTTTTTTTTTTAATTTGATTGCATTTGGCGGTGAAATGGTGGCATGAAATATACCAAAATGGGCCTAGATCAATACTTGGGGTTGTCTACTACACTACACTGAAGCTAAAATTAACCCTAGAAGGTCCCTACATGCTCCCTAATTAACCCCTTCACTGCTGGGCATAATACACCTGTGGTGCGCAGTCGCATTTAGCAGCCTTCTAATTAGTAAAAAGCAAAACCAAAGCCATATATGTCTGCTATTTATGAACAAAGGGGATCCCAGAGAAGCATTTACAACCATGTATGCTATAATTGCATATGTTTTTTGTAAATAATTTCAGTGAGAAACCTAAAGTTTGTGAAAAAAATTGTGAAAAAGTGAACAATTTTTTTTATTTGATCGCATTTGGCGGTGAAATGGTGGGATGAAATATACCAAAATGGGCCTAGATCAATACTTTGGGATGTCTTCTAAAAAAAAAAAATATACATGTCAATGGATATTCAGGGATTCCTGAAAGATATCAATGTCCCAATGTAACTATCGCTAATTTTGAAAAAAAGTGGTTTGGAAATAGCAAAGTGCTACTTGTATTTATGGCCCTATAACTTGCAAAAAAAGCAAAGAACATGTAAACATTGGGTATTTCTAAACTCAGGACAAAATTTAGAAACTATTTAGCATATGTTTTTTTTGATGGTTGTAGATGTATAACAGATTTTGGGGGTCAAAGTTAGAAAAAGTGTGTTTTTTTTCCATTTTTTTCCTCATATTTTATAATTTTTTTTATAGTAAATTATAAGATATGATGAAAATAATGGTATATTTTGAAAGTCCATTTAATGGCGAGAAAAACGGTATATAATATGTGTGGGTACATTAAATGAGTAAGGGGGAAAATTACAGCTAAACACAAACACCCGCAGAAATGTAAAAATAGCCTTGGTCCCAAACGGACAGAAAATGGAAAAGTGCTGTGGTCATTAAGGGGTTAATTCTATCTGTTGGGTAACTGCGAGGGCGGAGACTGAAAAGCAAATGACAAGCATTTTTAAACTGTTTGTAGCTTTTTCTGTTTCCAGAAAAGGTATCGGGTAATGAGACCTGTGGTTCGGGTAGTGTGTCATGAGCACTTTTTAAATGAATACATTCTTTTATTATATCACGTAGTGATTGGTTCTCAACTTGAAGGTCTCTAACCGCCTGAGAAATCTGGACTACCCTCTGTGTGAGGTTATAGACGAGTTGCGGAATTTCTGCTGGCTCCATTTGGTGAGGCTTAGTATTATGTAATGTTACTCTAATATTCTCTTAGAGCAAATAATGTGCTAAACGGTTTAGGAGAACAACTGCAGAATTTAAAACTGTAATTGTATATATCTATATGTAAATAGATTAGTTTTTTATCAGCTCTACGCCAAGATGCACTATGGGAAAAGTGCAAACTGCAGCAGGGAAATTAATTTAGTCTTTGAATCCCCTAGAGCCAGGTTTCTCAACAGCCGGGCCGTGGCCCAGTACCGGGCCGTGATAGCCCTGCTGGTGGGCCCTGACCTGTCCTGCCCCCACTGCACACTCTTACCCCACTGCACACAAGGGGCAGACTGAGACCAATCAAAGCCCCAGGAAAACTGTCTCACACTGACCCAAATGTATTCAAATTTATGCAAATGAACATGGTAGCCTCCCTGCCCTTATCCCAATAGGCCCATCAACCTCCAGAGCCATGACCCCCAACATTAAGGCCAAAGAAAGGGCCCCCCAACCTCCAGGGCCAGAGCTCACACTCCATGGCCCTCACAGAGACAGACCCTCGGCAGGACCCCCACACTCCAGGGCCCCCACTAAACCCACACTGAACTGCTTAGTTACTGATAGGGCAAATCCCTGCTGCTTACTATATATATATATATATATATATATATATATATATATATATATATATATATATATATAAATAAATAATAAAACTACCGGGCCCTGGACATGTCCAGCTAAAATTTACCGGGCCTTGAGGTCACTTTGGTTGAGAACCACTGCCCTAGAGGGTTGTAAAAAAGTTAGAATTAACCCTTGAGTATAATCCAGTGATAGATTGAAAGAATATTTACCAAGCAGGAAGTGTGCTCTGAATCTGCAGACTTTAGGAAACAGACTGAGTATTAGAAATAGTCTCTATTAGAAGCAAGAGCAACCGTTAGGCAGGAATATGCCTGAAATTACTTTACAACACAGTAAGGAAAACTTCTTGTTATAAGTATAGTCTATTAGATAATACTCTTACTGTGACTCCGGATGCTGTGCTAGGTATTCCTGTGGCTGAGCTATTACAGAGATTGCAGGAGTTGTCCCTGTGAGTAACGCTTCTCCTAAGCGCTTGTGTGCTACTGCGTCTGACTTCCGTGCTGTCCGCTGAGTGAGAGGAGTTGTCAGTGAAGCAGGTAAGGCTGCGGTATTGCGGTTAGCTGTTACGTAGTGAGACAGAGTGAAATAGTCCTGTCTGTTCCTGCACAGTTACCAGATTGAGTGTAGATATGTCCTTGTTGCTGAAAAGGAGGTATAACAATATAAACAGCCAGGGTTAACGGACTCCAGAAAGTTTATAAGTAGTTGAACTGTCCAAAATACAAAGTTCCTTATTGCATGCAAGACATCAGATAGATGCAGAAGGAAGTGTTAAAGATAACTCTTCAGTTGTTAGAAAAAGCTGTAGAATATTTGTAATCCAAAATGTTTAGAGAACTTAGAGAAACAGCAGCTCTGAAACTGCTATACAAAATACTAAGCACAGCCTGTGATCTCAGGTGTTTTATTAGTTAGGTAGGCAGGACAAGGTGAAACTGCGCTGGGTCCTAAAAGGTACAGGCTCTGACACCTAAGTAGCGGTTATCTGTCCTGCAGGATCTAAGGTAAGTGCATTTGCCTTCTAGGTACTGAAGTACAGCAGCACTTAAGAGGTTAATCCTCCTATGTATCCATTTTGGGACATATTTATACTTATTAGTTAAGGATACATCTTATGGATAGATTTATTAGCACTTTATGTGTTAAAAGGGATCTCAGTAAGAGACTTAAGGATAAGCGAGTTCACTTGGCTGAGGGAAATGAAAGGATTTTACTTTATTATTGCAACATAGGCTTTGACAGCTATGACAGACATGTTTGGACTATATAAGACATAGGCTATGACACATGACTGTGGAAATCATTTCAGAGAGACTATAATAGTCATATGAGGATAACTGTTTTGCTTTAATTAAGCAGTTTACTATTTTCGCACACTTTTAGTGCCGCAGTTCATTTTTTTATCCGCTCACGTGACGCCTGCACTTCCGCTGTATCGGAGCGGAGATTTGTGAGCCTGTAATGCGTAGGGTAGGGTGTCTCGCATTTGAGGAGCAGTATCGGCTTTGCGACTTAACATATTTCTCTTGTAAGGTGTATCCAGTCCACGGATTCATCCATTACTTGTGGGATATTCTCCTTCCCAACAGGAAGCTGCAAGAGGATCACCCCACAGCAGAGCTGTCTATATAGGCTCCTCCCCCTAACTGCCACCTCCCACGTCATTCTCTTGCAGCTCTCGACAAGGGAAGTAGCTAGAGAGATGTGGTGCATTAATGTACAGGGAGTGCAGAATTATTAGGCAAATGAGTATTTTGACCACATCATCTTCTTTATGCATGTTGTCTTACTCCAAGCTGTATAGGCTCGAAAGCCTACTACCAATTAAGCATATTAGGTGATGTGCATCTCTGTAATGAGAAGGGGTGTGGTCTAATGACATCAACACCCTATATACAGGTGTGTGCATAATTATTAGGCAACTTCCTTTCCTTTGGCCAAAATGGGTCAAAAGAAGGGACTTGACAGGCTCAGAAAAGTCAAAATAGTGAGATATCTTTGCAGAGGGATGCAGCACTCTTAAAATAGCAAAGCTTCTGAAGCGTGATCATCGAACAATCAAGCGTTTCATTCAAAATAGTCAACAGGGTCGCCAAGAAGCGTGGTGGAAAAACCAAGGCGCAAAATAACTGCCCATGAACTGAGGAAAAGTCAAGCGTGCCAGCTGCCAAGATGCCACTTGCCACCAGTTTGGCCATATTTCAGAGCTGCAGCATCACTGGAGTGCCCAAAAGCACAAAGGTGGTGCAATACTCAGAGACATGGCCAAGGTAAGAAAGGCTGAAAGACGACCACCACTGAACAAGACACACAAGCTGAAACGTCAAGACTGGGGACAAGAAATATCTCAAGACTGATTTTTCCAAGGTTTTATGGACTGATGAAATGAGAGTGAGTCTTGATGGGCGCCAGATGGATGGGGCCCGTGGCTGGATTGGTAAAGGGCAGAGAGCTCCAGTCCCGACTCAGACGCCAGCAAGGTGGAGGTGGAGTACTGGTTTGGGCTGGTATCATCAAAGATGAGCTTGTGGGGCCTTTTCGGGTTGAGGATGGAGTCAAGCTCAACTCCCAGTCCTACTGCCAGTTTCTGGAAGACACCTTCTTCAAGCAGTGGTACAGGATGAAGTCTGCATCCTTCAAGAAAAACATGATTTTCATGCAGGACAATGCTCCATCACAAGCGTCCAAGTACTCCACAGCGTGGCTGGCAAGAAAGGGTATAAAAGAAGAAAATCTAATGACATGGCCTCCTTGTTCACCTGATCTGAACCCCATTGAGAACCTGTGGTCCATCATCAAATGTGAGATTTTACAAGGAGGGAAAACAGTACACCTCTCTGAACAGTGTCTGGGAGGCTGTGGTTGCTGCTGCACGCAATGTTGATGGTGAACAGATCAAAACACTGACAGAATCCATGGATGGCAGGCTTTTGAGTGTCCTTGCAAAGAAAGGTGGCTATATTGGTCACTGA
Organism: Bombina bombina; assembly: GCF_027579735.1. Taxonomy (NCBI): domain Eukaryota; kingdom Metazoa; phylum Chordata; class Amphibia; order Anura; family Bombinatoridae; genus Bombina; species Bombina bombina. The sequence continues at coordinate 930,893,229 of NC_069503.1, read as the reverse complement.
TTTGTTTTTGTTTTGTTTTTGAATGTCAGAAATGTATATTTGTGAATGTTGAGATGTTATATTGGTTTCACTGGTAAAAATAAATAATTGAAATGGGTATATATTTGTTTTTTTGTTAAGTTGCCTAATAATTATGCACAGTAATAGTCACCTGCACACACAGATATCCCCCCTAAAATAGCTATAACTAAAAACAAACTAAAAAACTACTTCCAAACTATTCAGCTTTGATATTAATGAGTTTTTTGGGTTCATTGAGAACATGGTTGTTGTTCAATAATAAAATTAATCCTCAAAAATACAACTTGCCTAATAATTCTGCACTCCCTGTAGTTTATCTTCAATCAAAAGTTTATTTTCAAATGGTACCGGAGTTGTACTATTTTAGCCTCAGGCAAAACGTTGAAGAGTCTGCCTGTGGTCTTTGATGATCTTAGCAGGTTGTAACTAAAATCCATTGCTTTTTCTCACTCATAACTGAAGAGATGGGTAACTTCAGCTGGGGGAATAGCGTGCAGGGTCTCCTGCTCTGAGGTATGTGCAGTTTTAATTTTTTTCTAGAGAAATGATATGCTAGAAAATGCTGACAATACCGGATTTATTTAAGGTAAGCCTGATTACAGTGATTTAATAACGACTGGTATCATGCTTGCTGTAAAGGGTAATATTTTTTATTATTTACTCGCATTACTGAATAGATATAACGTTTGCTTGAAGGTGTATGAACGTTTATTACATATTGGTGATAAAACTTTATTCTGGGCCAGTTTTTCTTTCATGTAATTGGCAAGAGTCCAATAGCTAGTGACATATGGGATATACAATCCATACCAGGAGGGGCAAAGTTCCCAAACCTCAAAATGCCTCTATAAATACACCCCTCACCACACCCACAATTCAGTTTTACAAACGAAGTAAGTTTGTGCTAAGATTTCTACGTTGATATGCGCTTCTCAGCATTGTTGAAGCCCGATTCCTCTCAGAGTACAGCGAATGTCAGAGGGACGTGAAGGGAGTATCACCTATTGAATACAATGATTTCCCTAACGGGGGTCTTTTTTTATGGGTTCTCTGTTATCGGCTCGTAGAGATTTATCTCCTACCTCCCTTTTCAGATCAACGATATACTCTCAAATTTACCATTACCTCTACTAAAGAACTGTTTTAGTAGGGGGCAGATTAAGGTTTTTCAACGATTTTTGGATAAAATCTGTCCAAAATCATTGGATTCAGAGCATTGTCTCTCAAGGGTGTCGAATAGGATTCAAAGTAAGACCTCCTGTGAGAAGATTTTTTCTCTCACACATTCCTGTAAATTCAGTAAAAGCTCAAGGCTTTTCTGAAGTGTGTTTCAGACCTGAGTCTTCAGGGGTAATCATGCCAGTTCCTCTTCAGGAACAAGGTTTAGGGTTTTATTCAAACCTATTCATTGTACCAAAGAAAGAAAATTTGTTCAGACCAGTCTGATCTGAAAATTTTGAATCGTTATGTAAGAGTACCAAACTTTCAAGATGGTGACTATAAGGACTATTCTGCCTTTTGTTCAGCAAGGACATTATATGTCCACAATAGACTTGCTGGATGCATACCTTCATATTCCGATTCATCCAGAACACTATCAGTTTCTGAGATTCTCTTTTCTAGACAAGCATTACCAATTTGTTGCTCTTCCATTTGGGCCTAGCAACAGCTCCAAGAATCTTTTCAAAAGGTTCTGGGTGCCCCTAACTATCTGTAATCAGAGAACAGGGTATTGCGGGTGTTTCCTTATTTGGACGATATCTTGGTATTAGCTCAGTCTTTACATACTGCAGAATCTCACACGAATCAACTAGTGTTTGTTTCTTCGGAAACATGGTTGGAGGATCAATTTACCAAAAAAGTTTCTTGATTCCTCAGACAAGGGTCACCTTTTTAGGTTTCCAGATAGATTCTAGTGTCCATGACTCTGTCTCTAACAGACAAGAGACGTTTTAAAATTGGTTGCAGCCTGCCGACTCCTTCAGTCTCAGTCATTCCCTTCAGTGGCTATGTGCATGGAAGTTTTGGTCTCATGACTGCAGCATCAGACGCAATCCCCTTTGCTCGTTTTCACATGAGACCTCTACAGCTTTGTATGCTGAATCAATGGTGCAGGGATTATACAAAGATATCACAATTAATATCCTTGAATCCCAATGTACGACACTCTCTGACATGGTGGATAGATCACCATTGTTTGGTTCAAGGGGCTTTCTTTTGTTCGTCCAACCTGGACTGTGATCACAACAGATGCGAGTCTTTCAGGTTGGGGAGCCGTTGGGGGTCTCTGACAGCACAAGGGGTTTGGACATCTCAAGAGGCGAGATTACCAATAAATATTTAGAACTCCGTGCAATTCTCAGGGCTCTTCAGTTCTGGCCTCTACTAAAGAGAGAACCGTTCATTTGTTTTCAGACAGACAATATCACAACTGTGGCTTATGTCAATCATCAGGGTGGGACTCACAGTCCCCAAACTATGAAAAAAGTATCTCGGATACTTGCTTGGGCGGAATCCAGCTCTGTCTAATATCTGCGGTGCATATCCCAGGTGTAGACAATTGGGAGGCGGATTATCTCAGCCGCCAGACTTTACATCCAGGGGAGTGGTCTCTCCATCCAGATGTGTTTTCTCAGATTGTTTCAGATGTGGGGGCTTCCAGAGATAGATCTCATGGCCTCTCATCTAAACAAGAAACTTCCCAGATACCTGTCCAGGTCCAGGGATGTTCAGGCGGAAGCAGTGGATGCGCTGACCACTTCCTTGGTGTTATCAACCTGCTTACATCTTCCCAGCCTCTAGTTCTTCTTCCAAGAGTGATTTCCAAAATCATCATGGAACAGTCTTTTGTGTTGCTGGTGCCTCCAGCATGGCCACACAGGTTTTGGTATGCGGATCTGGTTCGGATGTCCAGTTGCCCGCCTTGGCCACTTCCGTGACGGACGGACCTACTATCTCAAGGTCCGTTTTTCCATCAGGATCTCAAATCATTAAATTTGAAGGTATGGAAATTGAACGCTTAGTTCTAAGTCATAGAGGTTTCTCTGATTCAGTGATTAATACTATGTTACGAGCTCGTAAATCTGTCTCTAGGAAGATTTATTATAGAGTTTGAAGGCTTACATTTCATGATGTTCTTCTCATAAATTTTCCTGGCATTCTTTAGAATTCCTAGAATTTTGCAGTTTTCTTCAGGATGGTCTGGATAAGGGTTTGTCTGCAAGTTCCTTGAAAGGACAAATCTCCGCTCTTTCTGTTTTATTTCACAGAAAAATTGCTAAACTTCCTTATATACACTGTTTTGTACAGGCTTTAGTTCGTATTAAGCTTGTCATTAAGTCAATTTCTCCTCCTTGGAGTCTTAATTTGGTTCTGAGGGCTTTACAGGCTCCTCCCTTTGAACCTATGCATTCTTTAGACATTAAACTACTTTCCTGGAAAGTGTTGTTCCTTTTGGCTATCTCTTCTGCTAGAAGAGTTTCTGAGCTATCTGCTCTTTCTTGTGAGTTGCCTTTTCTGATTTTTCATCAGGATAAGGCAGTTTTGCGGACTTCTTTTCAATTTTTACCTAAGGTTGTGAATTCTAACAACATTAGTAGAGAAATTGTTGTCCCTTCTTTATGTCCTAATCCTAAGAATTCTTTGGAGAGATCCTTACATTTCTTTGGATGTGGGTAAGAGCTTTGAAATATTTATGTGGAAGCTACTAAAAATTTCTGGAAGACTTCTAGTCTATTTGTTTTATTTTCTGATCCTAGGAAAAGGTCAGAAAACTTCTGCTGTTTCCTTGGCTTCTTGGTTGAAACTTTTGATTCATCACGCTTATTTGGAGTCGGGTCAAACCCCGCCTCAGAGAATTACAGCTCATTCTACCTAGATCAGTCTCTACTTCATGGGCTTTTAAGAATGAAGCTTCAGTCGATCAGATTTGCAAAGCCGGCCCCCCCCAAACTTGGTCCTCTTGCATACATTTACTAAAAATTCTACCATTTTGATGTATTTGCTTCTTCGGAAGCAGTTTTTGGTAGAAAAAGTTCTTCAGGCAGCTGTTTCAGTTTGATTCTTCTGCTTTTTGATTTAAGTTTTTTTCTTTCAAAAGTGAAATAAACTATTTCTCTTGTAAGTGTGTTCAGTCCCACGGGTCATCCATTACTTATGGGATATATTTCTCCTTCCCAACAGGAAGTTGCAAGAGGATCACCCAAGCAGAGCTGCTATATAGCTCCTCCCCTCACATGTCATATCCAGTCATTCTCTTGCAACCCCTCAACAAAGAAGGAGGTCGCGAGAGGAGTTGGAGTTTTTACTTAATTATTCTTCAATCAAAAGTTTGTTATTTTAAATGACACCGGAGTGTGCCGTATTTTTGTATCTCAGGCAGTATTTGGAGAAGAATCTGCCTGCGTTTTTCTATGATCTTAGCAGACGTAACTAAGATCCGCTGGCTGTTCTCGACCATTCTGAGGAGTAGGGTAACTTCAGAAAGAGGGGGAATAGCATGCGGGGTCCCACGCAAATGAGGTATGTGCAGTACATTATTTTCTGGAATGGAACTTGACTAAGAAAATACTGTTGTTACCCATATGATGTAAGTCCAGCCTTAAATGCAGTAGTAGCGACTGGTATCAGGCTGATAAATGTAATGCGCAGAGAGTTATTTTCCTAGGGACTAGAATTTGGACTGAGAAAATACTGTTAATACTGAAATAACGTTTAAGCCTTATCTGCAGTTGGAAGCGACTGGTAGGCAGGCTTAGTGATAACCTTTGCATGACATCAAAATGTTGTTTTTAAAAGTTTACTGGCATGTTATTCGTTTTGTGAGGTACTTTGGTGATAAAATCTTTTGGGCATGATTTTTTTCCACATGGCTAACGTATTTTCTGCATAGAAACCGTTATATCAGGTCTCCCACTGTTGTAATATGAGTGGCAGGGACCTTGTCTTTAGCGCCTTGTTGCGCAGATAAAAATTCTAGCACAGTCTATCTGTTTCTTCCTCCTTGATCCCGGAAGTCTCTAGAGAGCTCAGGGGTCTTCAAAATTCGTTTGTTGAGGGAGGTAATCAGTCACAGCAGATCTGTGACAGTGTGTCTTATTGACTGTATAAAAGCGTTAAATCTTAATTTAATATCGTTTTTGGGTATTGAGGGGGTTAATCATCCTTTTGCTAATGGGTGCAATCCTCTGCTAATTAATACATTTCTCGTTAAGAATTGTTGACTATAACTGAATTAGTTTTCTTTTGTTATTCAACTGTGTTTTTAAAAGCGCTGCAGCGTTTTTTATATTGCTTGTAAACTCATTGAAGTGATTTCCAAGCTTGCTAGCTTCATTGCTAGTCTGTTTAAACATGTCTGATACAGAGGAATCTGCTTGTTCATTATGTTCAAAAGCGATGTGCAGCCCAATAGAAATATGTGTACCAATTGTTTGATATTACTTTGAATAAAGGTCAATCTGTACCGATAAAGAAAATTATCACCAGACAACGAGGGGGGAAGTTATGCCGTCTAACTTCCTCACGTGTCAGTACCCTGCGTCCCCCGCTCGGGAGGTGCGTAAGATTGAGGCGCCAAGTACATCAAGGCCCCTTACAAATCACTTTACATGATATGGCTAATGTTTATGAAAGAAGTATTATAAAATATGCCCGAATTAAGAGGCGAAGCGCGATAGCTCTGGTTAAGGACAGAGCGCGCTGATGACACGAGAGCCATGTCTAGATACTGCGTCACAATTTGCAGAACATGAGGACGGTGAGCTTCATTCTGTCGGTTGACAGTTCTGATCCCGGGAGGAGACCGGTTTCAGAAATTTCAAATTTTAAATTTAAGCTTGAGAACCTCCGCGTGTTACTAGGGGAGGTGTTAGCGGCTCTGAATGATTGCGACACGGTGGCAAATCCCAGAGAAATTATGTAGGCTGGATAAATACTATGCTGGGTACGGTGTTGTATGACGTTTTTTCATATACCAAAAAGGCTTACAGAAATTATTAGTAAGGAGTGGGATAGACCCGGTGTGCCCTTTTCCCCCTCCTCCGATATTTAGAAAAAATGTTCCCTATAGACGGCCCACCACACTAGACTTATGGCAGACGGTCCCTAAGGTGGAGGGAGCAGTTTTACTTTAGCCAAACGTACACTATCCGGTGGAGGATAGCTGTGCTTTCTCAGATCCCAATGGATAAAAAAATTAGAGGGATACCTTAAGAAAATGTTTGTTCAACAAGGTTTCTATATTGCAGCCCTCTTGCTTGCATTGCGCCTGTCACGGCTGCAGCGGCATTCTGGTTTGAGTCTCTGGAAGAGTCGATTCGCCCAGCACCATTGGATGAGACTTTGAGCAAAGTTAGAACGCTTAAACTGGCTAATGCGTTTGTTTCGGATGCCGTAGTGCATTTTAACCAAAACTTACGGCTAAATATTCCGGATTCGCCATACAGGCGCGCAGGGCGTTATGGCTTAAATCCTGGTCAGCAGATGTAACTTCTAAGTCTAAACTACCTTAACATTCCTTTCAAAGGGAAGACCTTATTCGGGCCCGGCTTGAAGGAAAATTATTGCTGACATTAAGGGAGGTAAGGGCCACACCCTTCCTCAGGACAGGGCCAAATCAAAGGCCACAAACAGTCTAATTTTCGTGCCTTTCGTAACTTCAAGGCTGGAGCAGCATCAACTTCTCCGCTCCAAAACAGGAAGGAAAACTACTGCTCTTTACAGACAGGGTTGGAAAGGCAACCAGATCATGGAAACAAGGGCAAGCAGGCCAGAAATCCTACTTCGCCCCCTAAGACAGCATGAAGACCAGGGCCCCCTCTCCGGAGACGGAACTAGTGGGGGGCCAGACTTTTCTCTCTTCGCCCAGGCTTGGGCAAAGAGATGTAAAGGATCCCTGGACGTTGGAGATTATATCTCAGGGATACCTTCTGGATTTCAAAACTTCTCCTCCACAAGGGAGGTTTCAATCTGCTCAAGGTTATCAACCAAACCTAGTAAAGAAAGAGGGCATTTCCTACAATGTGTACAAGAGCTCTTGTTAATGGGAGTAATCCATCCAGTTCCACGATCGGAACAGGGACAGGGGTTTTACTCAAATCTGTTTGTGGTTCCCAAAAAAGAGGGAACTTTCAGACCAATCCTGGACTTAAAGATCCTAAACAAATTCCTAAGAGTTCCATCGTTCAAGATGGAGACTATTCGGACAATTTTACCTATGATCCAAGAGGGTCAGTACATGACCACTGTAGATTTAAAAGATGCTTACCTTCACATACCGATTCACAAAGATCATTATCGGTACCTAAGGTTTGCCTTCCTAGACAGGCATTACCAGTTTGTGGCTCTTCCATTCGGATTGGCTACAGCTCCAAGAATCTTCACAAAGGTTCTGGGTGCTCTTCTGGCGGTACTAAGACCGCGGGGAATCTCGGTAGCTCCATACCTAGACGACATTCTGATACAAGCTTCAAGCTTTCAAACTGCCAAGTCTCATACAGAGTTAGTGCTGGCATTTCTAAGGTCACATGGGTGGAAAGTGAACGTGGAAAAGAGTTTCTCTGTTACCGCTCACAAGGGTTCCTTTTCTAGGGACTCTTATAGATTCTGTAGAGATGAAGATTTACCTGACGGAGTCCAGGTATCAAAGATTCTCAATGCTTGCCGTGCCCTTCACTCCATTCCAAGCCCATCAGTGCTCGCTCAGTGTATGGAAGTAATCGGCTGATGGTCGCGGCAATGGACATTGCTGCCATTTGCGCGCCCTGATCTCAGACCGCTTGCAACTATGCATGCTAAGTTAGTGGAACGGGGATTACTTCAGATCTGTCTCCCCTTTGCTAAATCTGGACCAGGAGACCAGAGATTCTCTTCTCTGGTGGTTGTCATGGGTTCATCCTGTCCGAAGGAATGACCTTTCGCAGACCAGATTGGACGATTGTAACAACAGATGCCAGCCTTCTAGGCTGGGGGAGCAGTCTGGAACTCCCTGAAGGCTCCAGGGATCGTGGACTCAGGAGGAGAAACTCCCTACCAATCAACATTCTAGAATTAAGAGCAATATTCAATGCTCCTTCTAGCTTGGCCTCAGTTAGCAACACTGAGGTTCATCAGGTTTCAGTCGGACAACATCAGACTGTGGCTTACATCAATCATCAAGGGGGAACCAGGAGTTCCACTAGCGATGTTGGAAGTCTCGAAGATAATTCGCTGGCAGAGTCACACCTCTTGCCACCTGTCAGCGATCTACATCCCCAGGTGTGGAGAATGGGAAAGCGGATTTTCTAAGTCGCCAGACTTTTCATCCGGGGGAAGTGGGAACTACACCCGGAGGTATTTGCTCAACTGATTCGTCGTTGGGGCGATCCGGATCTGGATCCTTATGGCATCTCGCCAGAACGCCAAGCTTCCTCGTTACGGATCCAGGTCCAGGGACCCAGGAGCGATGCTGGTAGATGCACTAGCAGCCCCTTGGGTTTTCAACATAGCTTATGTGTTTCCACCTTTTCCGTTGCTACCCTCGACTGATTGCCAGGATCAAACAGGGAGAGAGCATCAGTGATTCTGATAGCGCCTGCGTGGCCACGCAGGACCTGGTATGCAGACCTAGTGGACATGTCGTCCTGTCCACCATGGTCTCTACCTCTGAGGCAGGACCTTCTAATTCAGGGTCCTTTCAACCATCCAAACCTAATTTCTCTGAGGCCTGACTGCTTGGAGATTGAACGCTTGATTCTATCAAAGCGTGGGTTTTCGGATTCGGTTATTGATACATTGATACAGGCTCGGAAACCTGTTACCAGAAAAATTTTACCATAAGATATGGCGTAAATATTTATATTGGTGTGAATCCAAGAGTTACTCATGGAGTAAGGTTAGGATTCCTAGGATATTGGCTTTTCTACAAGAGGGTTTAGAAAAGGGCTTATCCGCTAGTTCACTAAAGGGACAGATTTCTGCTCTGTCTATTCTTTTACACAAGCGTCTGGCAGGGAATCCAGACGTCCAGGCTTTTTGTCAGGCATTGGCTAGGATTAAGCCTGTGTTTAAGGCTGTTGCTCCTCCGTGGAGCTTAAACTTGGTTCTTAAAGTTCTTCAGGGTGTTCCGTTTGAACCCCTTCATTCCATTGATATTAAGCTTTTATCTTGGAAAGTTCTGTTTTTGATGGCTATTTCCTCGGCTCGAAGAGTCTCGGAGTTATCTGCCTTACATTGTGATCCTCCTTATCTGATCTTTCATTCAGACAAGGTAGTCCTGCGTACTAAACCTGGGTTTTTGCCTAAGGTTGTTTCTAACAGGAATATCAATCATGAGATTGTTGTTCCATCATTGTGTCCTAATCCTTCTTCAAAGAAGGAACGTCTTTTGCATAATCTAGACGTGGTCCGTGCCCTGAAGTTCTACTTACAGGCAACTAAAGATTTTCGACAAACTTCTTCCCTGTTTGTCGTTTACTCTGGACAGAGGAGAGGGCAAAAGGCTTCGGCTACCTCTCTCTCTTTTTGGCTTCGTAGCATAATACGTTTAGCCTATGAGACTGCTGGACAGCAGCCTCCTGAAAGAATTACAGCTCATTCCACTAGAGCTGTGGCTTCCACTTGGGCCTTTAAGAATGAGGCCTCTGTTGAACAGATTTGCAAGGCTGCAACTTGGTCTTCACTTCAAACTTTTTCCAAATTTTCCAAATTTGACACTTTTGCTTCTTCGGAGGCTGTTTTTGGGAGAAAGGTTCTACAGGCAGTGGTTCCTTCTGTTTAATGTTCCTGCCTTTTCTCTCCCATCATCCGTGTACTTTAGCTTTGGTATTGGTATCCCATAAGTAATGGATGACCCGTGGACTGAACACACTTAACAAGAGAAAACATAATTTATGCTTACCTGATAAATTTATTTCTCTTGTAGTGTGTTCAGTCCACGGCCCGCCCTGTCTTTTTGAGGCAGGTTCTAAATTTTAAATTATAACTCCAGTCACCACTGCACCCTATAGTTTCTCCTTTCTCGTCTTGTTTCGGTAGAATGACTGGATATGACATGTGAGGGGAGGAGCTATATAGCAGCTCTGCTTGGGTGATCCTCTTGCAACTTCCTGTTGGGAAGGAGAATATATCCCATAAGTAATGGATGACCCGTGGACTGAACACACTACAAGAGAAATAAATTTATCAGGTAAGCATAAATTATGTTTTTTGGGTTGTGGATTATTTTCTCAGCGGAATATGGCTGTTTTTGTTTTAGTCCCTCCCTCTCTAGTGACTCTTGAATGGAAGACTCCACATCTTGGGTATTGATATCCCATATGTCACTAGCTCATGGACTCTTGCCAATTACATGAAAGAAAACATAATTTATGTAAGAACTTACCTGATAAATTCATTTCTTTCATATTGGCAAGAGTCCATGAGGCCCACCCTTTTTATGGTGGTTATGATTTTTTTTGTATAAAGCACAATTATTTCCAAATTTCCTTTGTTGATGCTTTCTACTCCTTTTTTTTATCATCCCACTGCTTAGCTATTCGTTAAACTGAATTGTGGGTGTGGTGAGGGGGTGTATTTATAGGCATTTTGAGGTTTGGGAAACTTTGCCCCTCCTGGTAGGATTGTATATCCCATATGCCACTAGCTCATGGATTCTTGCCAATATGAAAGAAATTAATTTATCAGGTAAGTTCTTACATAAATTATGTTTTTTCCACATGGCTGACTAGATTTTGCCTAGGGATAGTTTTTTAAGGCCCTCTCACTGTGAGTACAGGTTGGGAGGGGCCTATTTTTGCACCTAAATTGCGCATTAGTTTTTGCAGTTTGAGACATCCAGCTTCCCTGAAGGAGTCCCCTGAACATTTAGGACCTCTCTAAAGGGTTTTTGTGCCTTCCAAAGTCGTTGTATGGGCAGGTAGGGCCACAGTAGAGCTGTGGCAGTTTGGTGTGACTGTTTAAAAACGTTTATATCGTTTTTTTTATCCGGTTTTGAAACTAAGGGGTTAATCATCCATTTGCTAGTGGGTGCAATGCTCTTTTAGCCTATTATACACACTGTAAAAATTTCGTAAGATTTACTGCTTTTTTCACTGTTTTGCAGTTTCTGTGATTGTTTTTTTCTCTTAAAGGCACAGTACCGTGTTTATATTTTGCTTGTTCACAGTTATTAAAGTGTTTTCCAAGCTTGCTGGTCTCATTGCTAGTCTGTTTAAACATGTCTGACATAGAGGAAACTCATTGTTCATTATGTTTAGAAGCCATTGTGGAACCCCCTCTTAAAATGTGTACCAAATGCACTGACTTTACTATAGATTACAAAGACCATATTCTGGCTTTAAAAAAATTTATCACCAGAAGAAATTGACAAGGAGGAAGTTATGCCGTCTAACTCTCCCCACGTGTCAGATCCTATAAATCCCGCTCAGGGGACGCCTAGTACATATAGCGCGCCCATTGCGTATACCTTGCAAGACATGGCGGTAGTTATGAATCATACCCTTACACAGGTATTATCTAAACTGCCAAGATTGCAAGGAAAGCGAGACAGCTCTGGGACTAGAATAAATACAGAGCTCTCTGACGCTTTAGTAGTTATGTCTGATACACCCTCACATTAGAGTGAGAGGGTGGGGGTAGGGCAAAGTATAGTATAACAAGAGATTCAGTGGTTAAGGGCAGGTGGCCCAATTTGAGTTTTATAGTCTCCTAACCACAGAGATCTCCTGCCACAGATTTAAAGTTAAGGACAGAACACAACTAATAAATAATTGTAAATAGGCTTACAAGTAGAGGTAGGTAACTTAAATCTGTGAAGGAAATATCCACTATTGCCCTAACTAAATCAAAGCTAAGTAATTATATTTTAGAAAAAAATGTTCCATCATTCACACACTAAAGTTTATTAAATCAAAGTTTAACCACACATACACTTAGCAGAAGCTAAAGATTAAAAACACTGCACCTAAGTTGAACTAAGATTTTTAAATTTTAATCTGAAATCAGTATCACTGGTATCAAGCAGCAAAGGATTATAGTAGTAAGCTAAGCCATTACAATCCGAGGGCTGATTTAAATTTTAACTTTAACAATTTATTAAAGCTGCATTTTTACCAGATCAACTCAGGTGAGCAAGTTAAAAGAAAGGGGAAAGACAAAGCTTATCCCCAGGACCCCTGACGTACGTTTCACAAAAAACGCTTCCTCAGAGGGGTGTGGAGCTGCTGCAAAATGCTCTATTTATGAGTCATTAAGACTCTCCTCCGGTGTTGGAGTGGATGTCCCTTGATTGCCAAAGTTACATTTTCATTGGCTCATACAAATGTCAGTCACAGAAGTAACTGGTGATAGGGTGCATAGAAGGATTGGAATTCAAAACGTCACGCTGCGTCCAAAAGTGGGCGTTGTTGTTTACATTGACGTTCATTGAACAAATCTCATTGAAGTTACATTTTCATTGGCTCATACAAATGTCAGTCACAGAAGTAACTGGTGATAGGATGCATAGAAGGATTGGAATTCAAAACGTCACGCTGCGTCCAAAAGTGGGCGTTGTTGTTTACATTGACGTTCATTGAACAAATCTCATTGGAGGATTAATCCACCATATGTTATGCTGATGTCTGTCATTGCTTAACTGACATGTCAATGCGAGGTATACCGCAGTAACTTAACAAGTTAGATCGCTTAACATAAATAGATAGATCATGCTAATATATCCCTTATATATAAACAAGCATTGCACTTAAGGAATACGTTTAGTGAAATTGCTGTCCGGAATAATCATATCTGGATACGGGAGATAGTGCATATAAATGAAAATCGGCATATCATATCTCCCATTCGATATTACTAAACAGTATGCAGCGGTGGTTATTATTAATGGATGTGCTCAATAGCATTTATTCCGTGTATACAAGTGCACTGCTATATACGTTAACATTAGTGTTATGTCTGGAGTGGGCGTGTTTGTTTATATTCACTTCTGTAGTAACGATCTTATTGGCTGATCACTTATAACATATGTTAACACATGAATCTAGTGCATGGAATAGTTATAGACAGATCTAAGCTTGTATTTTGATCTATGAGATTTGATTTTGTTTTAGTCCGCTGTAGGCTTGTGTGGATGATATATAGGAGTAAGATATATATTATTGTTCTCAGTAATACAGATAGGGATATTATTGTTCTCAGTATTACAAATGCTAATTTTGTATATAATGTTCAGGTCAGATCACTTTATCATTACTTGGTGAAAAAATTATTATGAACAAAAATAGACGTGAGAATAAGACAAAAATTGTGTGAAGAGTGCTAGAGTGTGAGAAAAAATAATAAAATATAAAGTTACATAATAAGGGAAGGGAGAGACAAAGGTGAGACATACCTAATCTGATGTGTATATATTCACTGGATAAAATCTGCTTATCCAAAATGTATAGAGTAACATGTGTACCGTGTGTAAATAAGTAAACAAGTCGATTATAACTCTAAATGAATTTAGCTTATACGAAGTGTACAGAGTGACATGTGTACCTTTATGTGAATTAAATAGGCGAGTTGAAGAGTAGTACCCTTAACCTAGACATTAGGGTAGTGTGGTGATTGTTAGATCATTATAAGTGTAATCTGGAATAAGCCAGAAAATTTTTTGAAAACGTGATAAGATACAGCAGTGATGAAAAGTGATACCCCATTTCATTTATAAGTATACAAAGTAATTATTGAAGTCATTCATGCCATTAGGTTTTACAGAGTTTAAACGGTAAATCCATTTACATTCGAGTTTAAGTAATGTCTTTTCCAGATTGCCTCCTCGTATTCCCAGTGAGGCTTTCTGAATGACCATATATTTCAGATTGCTAGTGGAGCACTTGTGATGTATTTGGAAGTGTTTTGCTACAGAAGTTAACTTTTTGCCACGGGCTTCATCCTTGTTGGCATTTTTTATGTTGTTAGCATGTTCAAGAATACGTACTCTGATCTCCCGGGTTGTCATGCCAACATAGATCATTTTGCATTGGCAAAAAAGAGCATACACAACCGCAATAGTTCTACAGGAGAAGTGGGAAGCTAAATTATATAACTGGCCATCTTTGTCTTGAATGGTTTTTGACTTCATTACGTATGGGCATGCTGAGCAAGTCCCACATGGGAACATCCCTGGATCAGTGTCCTTTTTCTTGAAAGCTCTTACATAGTGGCTAGAAACGAGTCTATCCCTGAGATTTGTGGGTCTTTTGTACCCAATTGAAATTCTGTCGCCAATGTTTTCCTTCAGAGAGGGATCATTTTGCAAAATTTTCCAGTGTTGGTTGATTATTTTAGTTATTTCTGACATTTGTGGGTTATATGTAGTGATTAATCTTGGATTAGACTCACTAGTATTTTTGACCTTGGGAATGAGTAAATTTTCTCTGTGGGTATTTAGGGCCTTATATTTGGCTCGTTTGACTGCTTTTTTGCTATAGCCTCGTGCTATAAGTCTGTCCATTAAATTTTTGCTTTCCGTGAGATATATGTCAGTGCTGGAACAGTTACGTCTTAGGCGCAGAAATACCCCGAAGGGGATAGCCTTAAGGGTACATGGTGGATGAGCACTAGACCTGTGTAATAGAGTGTTAGTCGCTGTTTCTTTTCGGTAAATGGTGGTGTTAATATAACCATCTTCTTTCTTGAATATGGTTATATCCAGAAAGGAAATTTTATGTTGATCGGCTGAATATGTTAATTTGATGTTTTTATTATTCATGTTTATTTTGTTCATGAATTGATCTAATTCCACAGATGTTCCTTGCCATATGAATAAGACATCGTCTATATATCTTATCCATAGCGGAATGTGATCAGTATGATGTTGTAGTTCAGTTGAGAATACATTAAAGAGCTCCCAGTACCCCAAAAACAGATTGGCATATGTAGGTGCGCAGGCCGTACCCATCGCGGTACCCTGCGTCTGTAAATAGTACCTATCGTTAAAGGTGAAGAAATTGTGTGTCAAGATAAACTGCAGTAGTTGGATTACAAAATTATTATGATCATCATTGTCATTTGTATTTGTTGACAAGAAATACTTGATGGCTGCTATTCCATCTGTGTGTCTGATATTAGTGTAGAGTGATTCTACATCTGCAGTTACAAGCCACATGTCATCAGAGAGCTGAATATTTTGTAATATTTGCAATACCTCCATGGTATCACGGAAAAGGCCAGCAGATATGTCGACCAAAGATTAAGAGAGTACTTAAACACATTACCTTCATATGTCCGTGATACCATGGAGGTATTGCAAATATTACAAAATATTCAGCTCTCTGATGACATGTGGCTTGTAACTGCAGATGTAGAATCACTCTACACTAATATCAGACACACAGATGGAATAGCAGCCATCAAGTATTTCTTGTCAACAAATACAAATGACAATGATGATCATAATAATTTTGTAATCCAACTACTGCAGTTTATCTTGACACACAATTTCTTCACCTTTAACGATAGGTACTATTTACAGACGCAGGGTACCGCGATGGGTACGGCCTGCGCACCTACATATGCCAATCTGTTTTTGGGGTACTGGGAGCTCTTTAATGTATTCTCAACTGAACTACAACATCATACTGATCACATTCCGCTATGGATAAGATATATAGACGATGTCTTATTCATATGGCAAGGAACATCTGTGGAATTAGATCAATTCATGAACAAAATAAACATGAATAATAAAAACATCAAATTAACATATTCAGCCGATCAACATAAAATTTCCTTTCTGGATATAACCATATTCAAGAAAGAAGATGGTTATATTAACACCACCATTTACCGAAAAGAAACAGCGACTAACACTCTATTACACAGGTCTAGTGCTCATCCACCATGTACCCTTAAGGCTATCCCCTTCGGGGTATTTCTGCGCCTAAGACGTAACTGTTCCAGCACTGACATATATCTCACGGAAAGCAAAAATTTAATGGACAGACTTATAGCACGAGGCTATAGCAAAAAAGCAGTCAAACGAGCCAAATATAAGGCCCTAAATACCCACAGAGAAAATTTACTCATTCCCAAGGTCAAAAATACTAGTGAGTCTAATCCAAGATTAATCACTACATATAACCCACAAATGTCAGAAATAACTAAAATAATCAACCAACACTGGAAAATTTTGCAAAATGATCCCTCTCTGAAGGAAAACATTGGCGACAGAATTTCAATTGGGTACAAAAGACCCACAAATCTCAGGGATAGACTCGTTTCTAGCCACTATGTAAGAGCCTTCAAGAAAAAGGACACTGATCCAGGGATGTTCCCATGTGGGACTTGCTCAGCATGCCCATACGTAATGAAGTCAAAAACCATTCAAGACAAAGATGGCCAGTTATATAATTTAGCTTCCCACTTCTCCTGTAGAACTATTGCGGTTGTGTATGCTCTTTTTTGCCAATGCAAAATGATCTATGTTGGCATGACAACCCGGGAGATCAGAGTACGTATTCTTGAACATGCTAACAACATAAAAAATGCCAACAAGGATGAAGCCCGTGGCAAAAAGTTAACTTCTGTAGCAAAACACTTCCAAATACATCACAAGTGCTCCACTAGCAATCTGAAATATATGGTCATTCAGAAAGCCTCACTGGGAATACGAGGAGGCAATCTGGAAAAGACATTACTTAAACTCGAATGTAAATGGATTTACCGTTTAAACTCTGTAAAACCTAATGGCATGAATGACTTCAATAATTACTTTGTATACTTATAAATGAAATGGGGTATCACTTTTCATCACTGCTGTATCTTATCACGTTTTCAAAAAATTTTCTGGCTTATTCCAGATTACACTTATAATGATCTAACAATCACCACACTACCCTAATGTCTAGGTTAAGGGTACTACTCTTCAACTCGCCTATTTAATTCACATAAAGGTACACATGTCACTCTGTACACTTCGTATAAGCTAAATTCATTTAGAGTTATAATCGACTTGTTTACTTATTTACACACGGTACACATGTTACTCTATACATTTTGGATAAGCAGATTTTATCCAGTGAATATATACACATCAGATTAGGTATGTCTCACCTTTGTCTCTCCCTTCCCTTATTATGTAACTTTATATTTTATTATTTTTTCTCACACTCTAGCACTCTTCACACAATTTTTGTCTTATTCTCACGTCTATTTTTGTTCATAATAATTTTTTCACCAAGTAATGATAAAGTGATCTGACCTGAACATTATATACAAAATTAGCATTTGTAATACTGAGAACAATAATATCCCTATCTGTATTACTGAGAACAATAATATATATCTTACTCCTATATATCATCCACACAAGCCTACAGCGGACTAAAACAAAATCAAATCTCATAGATCAAAATACAAGCTTAGATCTGTCTATAACTATTCCATGCACTAGATTCATGTGTTAACATATGTTATAAGTGATCAGCCAATAAGATCGTTACTACAGAAGTGAATATAAACAAACACGCCCACTCCAGACATAACACTAATGTTAACGTATATAGCAGTGCACTTGT
Organism: Bombina bombina; assembly: GCF_027579735.1. Taxonomy (NCBI): domain Eukaryota; kingdom Metazoa; phylum Chordata; class Amphibia; order Anura; family Bombinatoridae; genus Bombina; species Bombina bombina. Next base: position 930,875,671 of record NC_069503.1, on the reverse strand, counting down.
ATACACGGAATAAATGCTATTGAGCACATCCATTAATAATAACCACCGCTGCATACTGTTTAGTAATATCGAATGGGAGATATGATATGCCGATTTTCATTTATATGCATTTATATGCACTATCTCCCGTATCCAGATATGATTATTCCGGACAGCAATTTCACTAAACGTATTCCTTAAGTGCAATGCTTGTTTATATATAAGGGATATATTAGCATGATCTATCTATTTATGTTAAGCGATCTAACTTGTTAAGTTACTGCGGTATACCTCGCATTGACATGTCAGTTAAGCAATGACAGACATCAGCATAACATATGGTGGATTAATCCTCCAATGAGATTTGTTCAATGAACGTCAATGTAAACAACAACGCCCACTTTTGGACGCAGCGTGACGTTTTGAATTCCAATCCTTCTATGCATCCTATCACCAGTTACTTCTGTGACTGACATTTGTATGAGCCAATGAAAATGTAACTTCAATGAGATTTGTTCAATGAACGTCAATGTAAACAACAACGCCCACTTTTGGACGCAGCGTGACGTTTTGAATTCCAATCCTTCTATGCACCCTATCACCAGTTACTTCTGTGACTGACATTTGTATGAGCCAATGAAAATGTAACTTTGGCAATCAAGGGACATCCACTCCAACACCGGAGGAGAGTCTTAATGACTCATAAATAGAGCATTTTGCAGCAGCTCCACACCCCTCTGAGGAAGCGTTTTTTGTGAAACGTACGTCAGGGGTCCTGGGGATAAGCTTTGTCTTTCCCCTTTCTTTTAACTTGCTCACCTGAGTTGATCTGGTAAAAATGCAGCTTTAATAAATTGTTAAAGTTAAAATTTAAATCAGCCCTCGGATTGTAAGGGCTTAGCTTACTACTATAATCCTTTGCTGCTTGATACCAGTGATACTGATTTCAGATTAAAATTTAAAAATCTTAGTTCAACTTAGGTGCAGTGTTTTTAATCTTTAGCTTCTGCTAAGTGTATGTGTGGTTAAACTTTGATTTAATAAACTTTAGTGTGTGAATGATGGAACATTTTTTTCTAAAATATAATTACTTAGCTTTGATTTAGTTAGGGCAATAGTGGATATTTCCTTCACAGATTTAAGTTACCTACCTCTACTTGTAAGCCTATTTACAATTATTTATTAGTTGTGTTACACCCTCACATTATACTGAAGCTGAAGCAGGGGAGCTTCAATCTGTGGGTGAATTTTCTTATTCAGGGAAGATACTTCAATCTGATTCTGATATATCTAATTTAAATTTAAGCTTGAACACCTCCGCATATTGCTCAGGGATTTTTTAGCAACTCTGGACGACTGTGACACTATTGTAGTCCCAGAGAAGATTGGATAAATACTATGCAGTACCTACTTACACTGATGTTTTTCCAATCCCTAAAAGGTTTTCTGAAATTATTACTAAGGAATGGGATAGACCAGGTGTACCGTTCTCTCCCCCTCCTGTTTTTAAAAAGATGTTTCCTATAGACGCCGCTACACGGGACTTATGGCAGACGGTCCCTAAGGTGGAGGGAGCAGTTTCTACTCTAGCTAAGGACAGTTGTGCTTTTCTAGATCCAATGGATAAAAAATTAGAGGGTTACCTTAAGAAAATTTTTATTCAACAAGGTTTTATTCTCCAGCCTCTTGCATGCATTGCCCCAGTCACTGCTGCTGCAGCTTTCTGGTTTGAGTCCCTAGAGGAGGCTCTACAGGTTGAAACCCCGTTGGAAGATATTATTGACAAGCTTAGGGCCCTTAAGCTAGCCAATTCATTTGTTTCTGATGCCGTTGTTCATTTAACCAAGCTAATGGCTAAAAATTCAGTTTTTGCTATTCAGGCGCGCAGGGCGCTATGGCTTAAATCCTGGTCAGCTGACGTGACTTCAAAGTCTAAACTTCTCAACATTCCCTTCAAAGGACAGACCCTATTCGGGCTTGGACTGAAGGAGATCATTTCTGACATCACTGGAGGAAAAGGTCATGCCCTTCCTCAAGACAGTTCCAACAAATTAAGGACCAAACAGTCTAGTTTTCGGCCCTTTCGAAACTTCAAGAGTGACGCAGCTTCAACTTCCTCTAACACAAAACAAGAGGGAACTTTTACCCAGTCTAAGCCGGTCTGGAGACCTAACCAGGCTTGGAACAAGGGGAAACAGGCCAAAAAGCCTGCTGCTGCCTCTAAGACAGCATGAAGGAGCAGCCCCCGATCCGGAAACGGATCTAGTAGGGGGCAGACTCTCTCTCTTCGCCCAGGCTTGGGCAAGAGATGTCCAGGATCCCTGGGCATTGGAAATTGTGTCCAAGGGTTATCTTCTGGAATTCAAAACCTCTCCCCCAAAAGGGAGATTTCATCTCTCACTTTTATCTGCAAACCAGATAAAAAGAGAGGCATTCTTACATTGTGTTCCACCCAGTTCTGCAGGAGGAACAGGGTCAGGGCTTCTATTCAAATCTGTTTGTAGTTCCCAAGAAAGAGGGAACATTCAGACCAATCTTAGATCTCAAGATCTTAAACAAATTTCTCAGAGTCCCATCCTTCAAGATGGAGACTATTCGAACCATCCTTCCTATGATCCAGGAGGGTCAATATATGACTACCGTAGACCTAAAGGATGCTTATCTTCACATCCCGATACACAAAGATCATCATCGTTTTCTCAGGTTTGCCTTTCTAGACAGGCACTACCAGTTTGTGGCTCTTCCCTTCGGGTTGGCCACGGCACCAAAAATCCTTTCAAGGGTTCTAGGGTCCCTTCTAGAGGTCCTAAGGCCGCGGGGTATAGCAGTAGCCCCTTACTTAGACGACATTCTGATACAGGCGTCGACTTTTCAAGTTGCCAGATCCCACACGGACATTGTTCTGGCATTTCTGAGGTCCCATGGGTGGAAGGTGAACGAAGAAAAGAGCTCTCTATCACCTCTAACAAAAGTTTCATTCCTAGGGACTCCGATAGATTCGGTAGAAATGAAGTTTTACCTAACGAAGGCCAGATTGTCAAAACTTCTAGACTCTTGCCGTGTTCTTTATTCCACTTCTCGTCCTTCAGTGGCTCAGTGTATGGAAGTAATTGGTATAATGGTAGCGGCAATGGACATAGTACCGTTTGCCCGCCTACATCTCAGACCGCTGCAACTTTGCATGCTCAGTCAGTGGAATAGGGATTACACAGATTTGTCCCCTCTACTAAATCTGGATCAAGAAACCAGGGATTCTCTTCTCTGGTGGCTATCTCAGGTCCATCTGTCCAAGGGGATGAGCTTCCGCAGGCCAGATTGGACTATAGTAACGACAGATGCCAGCCTTCTGGCTGGGGTGCAGTCTGGAACTCCCTGAAGGCTCAGGGCTCGTGGACTCAGGAGGAGGCTCTCCTTCCAATAAACATTCTGGAATTAAGAGCGATATTCAATGCTCTTCAGGCTTGGCCTCAGCTTTCTGCGGTCAGGTTCATCAGATTTCAGTCGGACAACATCACGACTGTAGCCTATATCAACCATCAGGGGGGAACAAGGAGCCCCCTGGCAATGTTGGAGGTTTCAAATATAATTCTATGGGCAGAGGTTCACTCTTGCCATCTCTCAGCTATCCATATCCCAGGACTAGAGAACTGGGAGGCGGATTTCCTAAGTCGGCAGACTTTTCATCTGAAGGAGTGGGAGCTCCATCCGGAGGTATTTTCCCAGCTTATTCAACTATGGGGCAAACCAGAACTGGATCTCATGGCATCTCATCAGAACGCCAAACTTCCTTGTTACGGGTCCAGGTCAAGGGATCCCCAGGCAGCGCTGGTAGATGCTCTAGCAGCGCCCTGGTCCTTTAGCCTGGCTTATGTGTTTCCACCGTTTCCTCTTCTCCCTCGGTTGATTGCCAAGATCAAGCAGGAGAGAGCTTCGGTGATTTTGATAGCTCCTGCGTGGCCACGCAGGACTTGGTACGCAGATCTGGTCGACATGTCATGCTTTCCACCATGGACTCTGCCGCTGAGGCAGGACCTTCTACTTCAAGGTCCCTTCAAGCATCCAAATCTAATTTCTATGCGTCTGACTGCTTGGAGATTGATGCTTGATTTTATCAAAGCGTGGTTTTTCCGAGTTGGTCATTGATACCTTAATTCAGGCTCGAAAGCCTGTCACCAGGAAAATCTATCATAAGATATGGTGTAAATATCTTCATTGGTGTGAATCCAAGGGTTACTCATAGAGTAAAGTCAGGATTCCCAGGATATTGTTTTTTCTCCAAGACGGATTGGAGAAGGGATTGTCAGCTAGTTCCTTAAAGGGACAGATTTCTGCTCTGTCTATTCTTTTGCACAAGCGTCTGGCGGATGTTCCAGACATTTAGGTGTTTTGTCAGGCTTTAGTTAGACTCAAGCCTGTGTTTAAACCTGTTGCTCCGCCATGGAGTTTAAATTTAGTTCTTAAAGTTCTTCAAGGGGTTCCGTTTGAACCTCTGCATTCCATAGATATCAAGCTTTTATTTTGGAAAGTTCTGTTCTTGGTAGCTATCTCTTCGGCTCGAAGAGTTTCAGAGTTTTCTGCCTTGCAGTGTGATTCCCCTTATCTGATCTTCCATGCATATAAGGGTTTCTTCCTAAGGTGGTATCTAATAAGTATATCAATCAGGAGATTGTTGTTCCGTCTATTACACAATCTTGACGTGGTTCGTGCTTTAAAGTTTTATTTACAAGCTACTAAAGATTTTCGTCAAACATCTGCATTGTTTGTTGTCTACTCTGGACAGAGGAAAGGCCAAAAGGCTTCGGCAACTTCTCTTTCCTTTTGGTTAAGAAGTATTATCCGCTTAGCTTATGAGACTGCTGGCCAGCAGCCTCCTGTAAAAATTACAGCTCGTTCCACTTGAGCAGTGGCTTCCACATGGGCTTTTAAAAATGAGGCTTCTGTTGAACAGATTTGTAAGGCGGCGACTTGGTCTTCGCTTCATACTTTTTCTAATTTCTACAAATTTGATACTTTTGCTTCTTTGGAGGCTATTTTTGGGAGAAAGGTCTTACAGGCAGTGGTGCCTTTCGTTTAAGCGCCTGCCTTGTCCCTCCCTTCATCCGTGTCCTATAGCTTTGGTATTGATATCCCACAAGTAATGGATGAATCCGTGGACTGGATACACCTTACAAGAGAAAACAAAATTTATGCTTACCTGATAAATTTATTTCTCTTGTGGTGTATCCAGTCCACGGCCCACCCTGTCATTTTAAGGCAGGTGTTTTTTAATTTTTAAACTACAGTCACCACTGCACTCTATAGTTTCTCCTTTCTCTTGCTTGTCTTCGGTCGAATGACTGGGAGGTGGCAGTTAGGGGAGGAGCTATATAGACAGAGAGTCTAGCTTCCTCTTGCTAGTGGGGTTTCAATCCTGTCCGGTAGGAACCTCATGCAATCTGAGGTTGCTTATTAAGGGTTCATTTTATTTGCTATCTGTAATTTAATAATATAAACTAAAGTTTGAAAATTCTTTTATTTTTCACTCATTTGGTTAGATTTAGGAGCTGAATTCTGTAGCTATGGATTCAGAATTAGATCAGTCTATGTCTGTGGATAAATGCTTACTATGTTTAGAGGCTTAAATTGTCTGCCAATGCAATTTTGTTCCTCATGCTTAGCTAAGCTCCCTTCTGAGCCAAGTGTGTCTCAGGATAATGCTGTGCGTGACATGCCTCCGCTTTCTACTCAAACGTCCCAAGCTTTAATTGTTTCTCATACTGTGCCTTCTGTGTCCTCCCATCTACCTGAGTGTGTTTATTTACCTGGGGATTTTGCAGCTTTCCCTTCTTCAGGTAAGCGTAAGAGGAAATCTAAACATTTGTCTGTTAGCAAGGTGCTGACCCTGAAACTGCGCTGGCCAACCTTTCTCAGATGTCTAATGAGGAGGATACTTCAGTAACTTCTGAAGGTAAAATCTCTAACTCTGACACTATGGGGGAAAAATCTTCTGAATCTGAAGAAGTTAATTTCCAATTTTTGCTTGAACACCTCCAGTTGCTTCTGAAGGAGGTTCTTGCTACCTTGGATGACTCTGAACCTTTGGTTGCTGTCAACCCTAAGAAGTCCTCTAAACTTAATAGAGTTTATGATTCTCCAACGTCTGAGGATGTTTTTCCTGTTCCAGACAAGATATCTGAAATTATAGCTCAGGAATGGGATATGCCAGGGGTTACCTTTTCCCCTTCCCCTGTTTTTAAAAAGATGTTCCCGGTTGCTGACTCCATTCGGAACTTATGGCTCACTGTGCCTAAAGTAAAGGGAGCTATCTCTACTCTAGCTTAGAGAACTACCATTCCTATAGAGGATAGCTATTCTTTTAAGGATCCAATGGATAAGAAGCTAGAGGCTTACAGGTATACCTCACTTTACAGCGCTTCACTTAACAGCGATTCGCGAATACATCACTGTGTGGAGCTGAAGTTCAACCTCCAAGGATTTTGAAACAGTGCTGTAATCATTGTGAGATTGCGAGAAAAGTAAATGGCACTATTTTGTTATGCTTAGTTCACTATGTTAACAGCATTGCAGTGCAATCTTTGTCTCAGTGCTAGTCTGTCAAATTTTACTACAGTAATTGTCACTATTTTACAGGTACAGTATGTATTGAATACTAATTGAATACTTTCTGTGCTAGTGTTAAACTAAACGTAGCACTATTACACCCCTAATATATGTTAGTTCAAACATGTTTTCAAGATTTTAAACACTGAAAAGAAAGCTATAACTGCCTTGTTTCACTTTAAGGCGGTTTTCACTTTACAGCGGGGCTCCGGTCCCTAACCCGCTGTATGAGCGGGGTATACCTGTACTTTAAAAAAGATTTACATCCATCAAGGATTACAGTGACAACCTGCGGAAAGTATTGCTACGGTTGCGGAAACAGCATCTTATTGGTGCGATGCCCTGTCTGATCTTATTTCAGAATAGACTACGGTAGAGGAGATCCAAGTTAGGATCAAAGCTCACAGAGCTCTGTGGTTAAAATCTTGGTTGGATGATGTATCTTCAAAGGCTAAGCTTTTGGCTTTATCTTATAAGGGTAAAACTCTTTGGTCCGTCCTGGTCTGGCGGAAATTACGGGTGGAAAGGGATCTTTCTTACCTCAGGACAAGAAGAATAGACCTATGGGTCGACAGACTTCTAATTTTCGTTCCTTTCGAAACTTTAAGGGACAGAAGTCCTCTTTTACTTCCAATCCAGACCATTCCAGGTCTAATTGGAAATCCAGCCAGCCTTGGAATAAGGGAAAGCAAAACAAGTAACCTTCCGCTGACTCTAAATCAGCATGAAGGGTTCTCCCTCGATCCGATTTTGGATCAGTTGGAGGGCAGGCTTTTTCTTTTACATCAGGCTTGGGTACGTGATGTCCCAGATCCGTGGGCTGTGAACATAGTATCTCAGGGTTACAAAATAGGATTCAGATCTTGCCCTCCAAGGGGCAGATTTCTCCTGTCAAGATTATCCTCAAACTAGGTAAAGAGGGAGGCCTTCTTAAATTACACAGAGGACCTATCCTCCCTGGGAGTTATTGTACCAGTCCCTCTAGAGGAACAAGGTCAAGGATTCTATTCAAATCTATTTGTGGTTCCCAAAAAGGAGGGAACTTTCCGTCCCATCCTAGACTTAAGTGTCTCAACAAATTCCTCAGGGTTCTGTCCTTCAAGATGGAAACTATTTGTTCCATTCTTCCATTGGTTCAGGAAGGTCAGTTCATGACGACCATAGACCCGAAGGACGCGTATTTACATGTTCCCATTTTAAGGTTTGCCTTTCTGGACAAGCATTTCCAGTTTATTGCCCTTCTGTTTTGTTCTTGCCACAGCTGCCAGAATATACACAAAGGTCCTGGGAGCCCTATTGGCAGTAATCAGATCCCAGGGAATTGCTGTGGCGCCTTATCTAGACGACATCTTGGTTTAGGCGTCCTCTTTTCAACTAGCAAAATCTCATACAGAGATGTTGTTGTCTTTTCTATGTTCCCACGGGTGGAAAGTGAATCTGGAAAAGAGTTCTCTAGTTTCAAATACAAGAGTGTGTTTCTTAGGGACAATCATAGATTCCCTCTCCAAGAAGATTTTCCATGACGGATGTCAAAAAATCCAAGCTTCTTGTCTTTCTCTCCAGTCTGCCTTTCATCCATCAGTGGCTCAATGCATGGAGGTGATTGGTCTGATGGTGGCTTCCATGGAGATCATTCCTTTTGCTCGGTTCCATCTATGACCGTTGCAGCTTTGCATGCTCAGTCAATGGAATGGAGACCATTCGGATTTATCGCAGAGGATAAATCTGGACCCCTTAACAAGAGACACTCGTGGTGGATTTCACAGGAACATCTGTCTCGGGGCACTTGCTTCCTGAGACCTTCCTTGGTGATTGTGACTATGGACACCAGCCTGTTAGGGGTTCTCTTAAAGCTCAGGGCATGTAGTCTCGGGAAGAATCTTCTCTTCCCATAAACATCTTGGAATTGAGACCAATCTTCAATGCCTTGACAGCTTGGCCTGAATTATCTTTAGTCCGGTTTATCAGATTCCAATCGAACAACATCACTTCAGTGACCTCAACCACCAGGGAGGAACTCGGAGTTCCTTGGCCATGAAGCAGGTGACTCGCATTCTGCAGTGGGCGGAAGCTCACGATTGTCTCCTATCTGCCATCCGCATTCCAGGGGTGGACAATTGGGAGGCGGATTTTCTGAGCAGACAGACTTTTCATACCGGGAGTGGGCTCCCCATCTGGAAGTGTTCTCAAGGATAACCCTCAGGTGGGGGGTTCCGAAGTTGGATCTGATGTTGTCTGGTCAAAACGCCAAGCTTCAAAAGTATGGTACAAGGTCAAGAGATCCCCTTTTTCGCTCTGATAGATGCCCTGACAGTTCCTTGGGATTTTGGTCTAGCATACCTGTTTCCTCCGTTTGCTCTCCTTCCACAAGTCATTGCTCGTATCAATCAGGAGAGAGCGTCTGTGATTCTAATAGCTCCTGACTGGCCTTGCAGGATCTGGTTTGCGGATCTGGTGAAGATGTCATCTCTTCCACCTTGGAGGTTACCTCTGAGGAAGGACCTTCTAATTCAGGGTCCTTTCCTCCATCCAAATCTAGATTCTCTGAAGCTGACTGCTTGGAGATTGAACGTCTAGTCCTGTGTAGACGTGATTTTTCGGAATCGATCATTGAGACTATGTTTCAGGCTCGTAAATCAGTTACATGCAGGATTTACCATAAGATATGGCGTAAATACCTTTTTTGGTGTGAAGCTAAGGATTGTTCCTGGAGTCGGGTGAGGATTCCCCGAATTTCATCTTTTCTTCAGGATGGCCTGGAGAAAGGTTTGTCAGTCAGTACTCTGAAAGGTCAGATTTCTGCACTGTCCTTTTGCAAGAACGCCTGGCAGATTTACCATTTGTTCAAGCTTTTGTTCAGGCCCTGGTCAGAATCAGGCCTGTGTTTAAACCTGTTGCTCCTCCTTGGAGCCTTAACCTAGTTCTTAAAGTTTTGCAGCAGGCTCAGTTTGAACCGATGTATGCTGTTGATATAAAATTGTTATCTTGGAAAGTTTTGTTTCTCCTTGCTATTTCTTCCGCCTGCAGAGTTTCTGAGCTTTCAGCTCTGCAGTGTGATTCCCTGCACCATATTTTTCATGCAGATAAGGCGGTCCTTCATGCTAAATTAGGGCTTCTCCCAGTGTTCCCTCTATGAAAAGATTTTGTAAGCGGCTCAGCAGTGAAACAGTTAATTAGTGAGTCACACCCTGTAGTTAGTAAACACTACACAATGCAAACTGCAAAGTATTGTTAACTTATTAACTGTTTCACTGCTGGGTCTCTCACAAAATCTGTCTGTTCCTTCCTTTTGTCCCAATCCTTCTTCTCATAAGGAACCTCTTTTGCAGGCCAGCAAAAGTCAATAATCCTTCTCCAAAGAGATTATAGGAAATGAATAATATTGCATCATTCTGTATGTATTGCTAAGTGTTCAGGGGCACTTTTGGGTTATATCCATGACGTTATAAACCATGAAGTCACTCCACCAAAAACAGTGTCCTGTTCTGCACCAGACTTGATCTATACACTTGCCGGTATCTATGAGCATTGAATATAAGGGAGGGTGATTAAAGGCACTGTCTTTCATCATTCTGTATGCAAATTGTTCAGGCACTTTAGGGTTATATGATCCAGTGTCTACCTTCATCCCAGTATTATAAAACAGGTCTGTGCTGGAATGGTACACAAAAATGCAAAGTTCAACAGCAATATGTATCTTACAGCTTTAAAGTTGCATGTACAACCATGGTATCATCACTGCACCAACAACAGTGTCATGTTCTGCACCAGGCTTAGAACAGGACACTATTGTTGGTGCAGAGACGATACCATGGTTGTATATGCAACTTTAAAGTTGGCGGATACATATTGCTGTGAAACTTTGCATTTTTGTGTATCATTTCAGCACAGACCTGTTATACAATACTGGGATAAGGTGGACACTGGATCATATAACCCTAACCTAAAGTACCTGAACACTTAGCATACATATTCAGAATGATGAAAAACAGTGCCTTTAATCACACTCCCTTATATATTGCAATGCTCATAGTCTTAGATAGTGCCTGGTGTTAAGCTTGGGTCAGGTCAAGTGTTTTACTCTCCTTGACTTTATTTAATCAATTGCCTACCTAATCTGCCTGTCCTGTGATCCCGTTAGTGCTTATGTGGGACATCCAACACACCATCCAGCACACTGCTTCCTTGCGGGTCTGTAATGATGCCGGAGTGACGTAATTTTCGGCTCTCGGTTTTCATTGTGCGCCACGTCCCTCCTTCCTCCCTCATAGTGCTGTGCGGTAACAGAGTAGGTGTGCTGCAAGGGAGTAGATAGAGTATGCAATTGGCCAAAAGTATCGGCCCGGTTTTCAATTCATTGTGGCGTCCCTCCTTCCTCCCTCACAGCGCTGTGCCTGTATCAGAGTAAGGGAGTAGACACTGGCGAAAATAGCAAGCAGACTGAGTAGGCACCTGACCAAAAGTATCGGTGCCGGTATTGGAGCATTGTGCACGAGTATGAGTACTCCTGCAAATGCTCAGTATCGGTACCGATACCGATGCTAGTATCGGTATCGGTGCATCCCAAATTATGGTTAAGGGAAGTTTCACTTAACATCTTTGCTGGGGTGCTCTTTGCCTCCTCCTGCTGGCCAGGAGTTGAATATCTCACTAGTAATTGGAATGACATTGTGGACTCTCCATGCCCGGAAAGAAAGAAATTTATCAGGTAAGCATACATTTTGTTACTCTGATGTGGTGCATTGAATTCAGTGTGTGGGCTCCTAGAGTATAGGCAGAAGATGGACGCGGTCTGTGTATACAGAAGTGCTGAGCACACACAGAGCCTCCCTTGCAGTGCAGTACTTTATTCACACAAAAGAAGGTCTGCTAAGCTTGTGATGTTTTACATTAGCACTTTTATTTCTTCCTTCTGTCTTTGCTACTGCTACTAAATTTAGCTCTGATTTGAAGTTACTCAAGTAGAGATTTCTGTACTTCTGAAATAACATCTGTAAATTGAACTTTTTAGTCTAGATATCAAATTGTATTCTACATAGTGTTATTACATTCATAGTAAATGGGATTCCAGCAAAGGTGGTGTTTGTGGTGCCCCTATATAAGTTATGATAGTTGATCACCTTGCATTAATACATGTCCATTGTGTATAACATTGTTTATTAACATTTTAATAAAAAAAAAAAAAGGATTGTTTTTGGCCCTTTTTTGCTGTAGGTTCCTGTCATGTCATGATATATACATAAGATTATGGTATGGTTTAAATCTGCTGGTGTTCTAGCTCCATAAGCTCATACTTAAGGGAGCGCATCTGCCTTGGGTCTAGGTGGACCTCCTTGAGCTGTTACGATACAAGGACTCCTTATAATTAATATATAGACAAACATGCTCCCGAGATGACCTTGTTGCTTATAAACAACTGCATAACACCTGCACTAGACAAACCAGGCTAGAAACAGCCCTCTGTTTTTGAGCCCAGCGGAACAACAATCTGTCCAATCCGGTCAACTTCTGGAGTGTGTTTAAAAACCTCTATAACCCCTAACCGCACTTTGCCCACAACCATAAAAACAGACACTGAGATACTAAAGTTCCCCATAGCCATTGCAAGCTCATTTAATAACCATTTTGTTGGATGTGCCACCTCCCTGATTGCTAAATGTATAAAAAAGGTTAATATCCTAGACCTTTTCTTCAGCTCTTGCCTTGTCTTTAACCACTTTACCTGAGCGATATGCTCATCCCTTCTTCCCCTATAACTTAAAGGGACAGTCAAGTCCAAAAAAAACTTTCATTTTTCAAATAGAGCATGTAATTTTAAACAACTTTCCAATTTACTTTTATCAACAATTTTGCTTTGTTCTCTTGGTATTCTAGTTGAAAGCAAACCTAGGAAGGCAGATATGATAATTTCTAAGCCCTTGAAGGCCGCCTCTATTTTATTTACTTTTCACAGCAGGGGAGAGCTAGCTCATGTAGGCCATATAGATAGCATTGTGATCACGCCCGTGGCTAGTGGCAGACACTGCACTATTTGGCTAAAATGCAAGTCAATAGATAATAACTAAAAGTCATGTGATTAGGGGCGGTCAAAAGATGCTTAGATACAAGTTAATCACAGAAGTAAAAAGTGTATTAATTTAACAGTGTTGGTTGTGCAAAACTGGGGAATGGGTAATAAAGGGGTTATCTATCTTTTTAAACAACAAAAATTCTGGTGTTGACTCTTCCACTCTACTCTCCATTCCAAGTTACAACAAGGGAGCTGGTCATCTGCGTTTTCATTCAGAGCTCCTCAACTGTGGAATAACCTTACAGAAAAGCACCAAATCCTCCAGCAACCTGTGATCCTTTTTTATGGAAGCTAGTACACAAAAGCATACATATGTTTGACATACCAAAAGATGGATAAAGTGCATAATATTGAGATGGGAACGTTACTGCATACCCTATAACTTAAGGCCCTCTTCTTCCACTCTTCTTCCAAGTTACAACAAGGAAGCTGGTTGGTTGGCGTTCTCATTCAGAGCTCCTCGACTGTTGAATAACCTTTCCAGAAAGCACCAAATCCTCCGGCAACCTGACATACTTTAAAAGATACTCCTCTCTATCTTTACAAACAAATCCAATCCTGTAAAGACAAAAAATTATAAAAAGACCTACCTTGTATCTGTTAATAGCTATGTAAAAATGTACTACTTGTATATAATGTATTGCTGGCATATCCCAGGACATAATTGAAAACAAGAAAAATCTGTTTTTAAAAAAAAAAAAAAAAAAATCTTATAAATATATACAATATGTGTGGGTTTCTCACTGAAATATAGAATAAAGTATGGCCTAAATGTGAGCAGCATCTAAAAACTGCAAAACAGCTCAGCACAGAGCTGGAAATTTCTCAGCACTGTAAAGGTTAACAAGCAAAAAGTAGTTGTCATGCAAAAAGTCCAGCATTGCTTGCAGGCAGTAGGAATTCTTGCAGCCAGTTCAGAGAAAGTATTTGATAATGCTTCTGTGCAGCAGTGTTAATTTTGTCTAAAATGAGAATAAGACTAAAGAAATTCTGATGACTAAAATACGACTAAAACTAAAATGACATTTTAGTCAAAAGACTGACTAAAACTAAATCAAAATTTGCTGTCAAAATTAACACTTTATGCAAGATGTTATAATCAGTCCATATCTAATTACTGCTCTTTTGTAAAAACAAAACAAACAAAAAACAAGGCTATCTTCTTGTTTATTTACGAAACTTTGTTTTTTTTTCAATTTTAAGATAAAGACGTTATATACCACAACAGTCAAATCTGTATTGCATGTTTAAACCTTAATATCATAAATACAAACAGGTTAATAAACCTTTACTCCAGTAGTATATGAGTTTGGAAGTTCTAGAGCAGTGTTAATTAAATGGATTCTTCCTATAGAAATAATAATAACTCACAAGTATGTGTTTAACCCCTTAATGACCACAGCACTTTTCCATTTTCTGTCCGTTTGGGACCAAGGCTATTTTTACATTTTTGCGGTCTTTGTATTTCCCTCTTACTCATTTACTGTACCCACACATATTATATACCGTTTTTTTCGCCATTAAATGGACTTTCTAAAGATACCATTATTTTCATCATATCTTATAATTTACTATAAAAAAAAATATAAAATATGAGGAAAAAATGGAAAAAAACACACTTTTTCTAACTTTGACCCCCAAAATCTGTTACACATCTACAACCACCAAAAAACACCCATGCTAAATAGTTTCTAAATTTTGTCCAGAGTTTATAAATACCCAATGTTTACATGTTCTTTGCTTTTTTTGCAAGTTATAGGGCCATAAATATAAGTAGCACTTTGCTATTTCCAAACCACTTTTTTTCAAAATTAGCGCTAGTTACATTGGAACACTGATATCTTTCAGGAATCCCTGAATATCCCTTGACATGTATATATATTTTTTTAGAAGACATCCCAAAGTATTGATCTAGGCCCATTTTGGTATATTTCATGCCACCATTTCACCGCCAAATGCGATCAAATAAAAAAAAAAGTAAAATTTTTCCAAATTTTAGGTTTCTCACTGAAATCATTAACAAACATTTTGTGCAATTATGGCACAAATGGTTGTAAATGCTTCTCTGGGATCCCCTTTGTTCAGAAATAGCAGACATATATCGCTTTGGCGTTGTTTTTAAGTAATTAGAAGTCCGCTAAATGCTGCTGCACACCACAAGTGTATTATGCTCAGCAGTGCAGGGGTTAATTAGGGAACTTGTAGGGAGCTTGTAGGGTTAATTTTAGCTTTAGTGTAGTGTAGTAGACAACCCCAAGTATTGATCTAGGCCCATTTTGGTATATTTCAGGCCACCATTTCACCGCCAAATACGATTAAATTAAAAAAAATAGTCAACTTTTTCACAAACTTTAGGTTTCTCACTGAAATTATTTAGAAACAACTTGTGCAATTATGGTACAAATGGTTGTAAATGATTCTCTGGGATCCCCTTTGTTCAGAAATAGCAGACATATATGGCTTTGGTGTTGCTTTTTGGTAATTAAAAGGCCGCTAAATGCCACTGCGCACAAAACGTGAATTATGCCCAGCAGTGAAGGGGTTAATTAGGTAGCTTGTAGGGAGCTTGCAGGGTTAATTTTAGCTTTAGTGTAGAGATCAGCTTCCCACCTGACACATCAGACCCCCTGATCCCTCCCATAGAGCTCTCTTCCCTCCCCCACCCCACAATTGTCCCCGCCATCTTAAGTACTGGCAGAAAGTCTGCCAGTACTAAAATAAAAGGTTTTTTTTTTTACTTTTTTTTTTTAAGCATATTTACATATGCTGCTATGTAGGATCCCCCCTTAGCCCCCAACCTCTCTGATCCCCCCCAAAACAGCTCTCTACCCCCCCCCCCCCCACTGCCTTATTGGGGGCCATCTTGGGTACTGGCAGCTGTCTGCCAGTACCCAGTTTGCATATAAAAATGGTTTTTTTTAATTTATTTTAGTTTTTTCTGTAGTGTAGCTCCCCCCCCCCCCAGATCAATCCCCCACCCCCTCCCAGATCCCTTCCATTACGTTTTATTTTTATTATTTTGTACAAAAATATGTACAAGTTTCTGTAGTGTAAGCGGTTCCCACCCGCTCCCTCCCCGTGCACGCGCCCTCCCGCCGCCCCCTGTGCACGCGCGCGCGCCTGTGCGCGCCCCCGGCGATCCCGCCCCCGATCCCGCCCCCCTCTCTGACTAAGAAGCCATCGATGGCCGCCCACCCACCTCCCATTTACGCTCCCACCCACCAACGAATGCGGCCATCGATGTCCGGTGCAGAGAGGACCACAGAGTGGCTCTCTCTGCACCGGAGGGGCAAAAATTGTTATTGCAGGATGCCTCGATTATCGAGGCATCCTGCAATAACCGGAAAGCAGCTGGAAGTGATCAGGATCGCTTCCAGCTGCTTTCCAAACCGAGGACGTGCAGGGTACGTTCTCAGGCATTAACTGCCTTTTTTCTGAGGACGTACCCTCGGTTGTTAAGGGGTTAAGTTATGCTGGGCCAGTGCTAGCTGCACAAAACTTTTTGTTGAGTTACTTCATACTTGTTTTAATTATTAACAGAGAACTGTTTTAAAGTTTTTATATTGGGTAATATGTGCAATGGCATTACAGCCAAATACAGTTTACAGTTTTGTTTTGTTTTATATTTTAAAATTGCACTTCTGTTTGTTTATGAAACTTGGTTTTATTTAATTTTAAGTTTAATAAACATGTTATATATCACAATGGCTAAATCTGTTTCTGTATTGCATGTTTAAACCTTAATACCATAAATGATAACCGGTGTTATGTTTACTCCTGGAGTATATAATGAGTTTGGAAATAATAGAGAAATGCTTAAAGGGACACTGAACCCACATTTTTTTCTTTTGTGATTCAGATAGAGCATGCAATTTTAAGCAACTTGCTAATTTAGTCCTATTATCAAATTTTCTTCATTCTCTTGGTATCTTTATTTGAAATGCTAGAATGTAAGTTTAGATGCCGACCCATTTCTGGTGAACAACCTGGGTTGTTCTTGCTGATTGGTGGATACATTTATCCACCAATGAACAAGTGCTTTCCAGGGTGCTGACCCAAACAAATAGCTTAGAAACCTTCTTTTTCAAATAAAGATAGCAAGAGAACAAAGAAAAATTGATAATAGGAGTAAATTAGAAAGTTGCTTAAAATTGCATGCTCTATCTGAATCACAAAATAA